>NC_071258.1:10675000-10780000 GCF_023375685.1 Ictalurus furcatus
AACAGTCTATAGCGAGTTTACATAGTATGGTGTGTGAAAAGCAAAAAATATCCAGTCGGGGCAGTTGTATGGATGGAAACGCCTTGTTGATGAGAGTAGTCTGAGGAGAATGGTCAGACTAGTTTGAGCTGATAAGAAGTCTACGGTAAATCAAATAAAAATACTCTTTACAACCATAGTGAGCAGAAAAGCACCCAAAAAAAAAAAAAATTTCAGAAAAGCAATGCACAACATGCCACACTTTGAGGCAGAAGGGCTACAAGAGCAGAAGACCACATTGGCTACTAATCCTGTCACCCAAGAGCAGGAAACTGAGACTGCAGTTGACACAGGCTCACTAAAACTGTACAGCTGAAGAATGGAAAAATATTGCCTGATCGTCACCTATACTGCTGTGTGTGAAAAGCTGTTCCTAATAAAGTGGTCAGCGGGCATATTTCATCTGTATTGACCATACTGTAAATATCAAAATACCTTTAACGGGCGTTAATATAATGAAGTCATCGTGTTCATGAGATTTCACGCAGTGTTTGGCCACTTTGATGTTTTTTGTTTATTTACACTTAATTGCACATTTTCTAAAAAAAAAAAAAAAATCACTACGCTGGAATGTTATTCCTATTTTTTATTTTCTTATATTTTTTTTTAACCAAAGGTGTACACGAACATGACGTGACATGGGTGCAGACACTGTACATGAAACACAGCCCTTTTGGAGCGCAGTCTTCGTTGAAAATTTCCCAATTGTTAAATGTCTGCAACGGCTTTTCTCCCAGGCTTGGATCGTTGGATCTTGGTGGTTACTGTTGTTGTCATACACTGACTCAAATTTCAGGAAATCAATTCTAGACTTCCAGAAATCTGCTCGAGACTGCCCACACTCTGAAAACTGCCCGGAAAATGTTTCAACATGTCAGCAATTAATCTCAAATGGGGACTGTTTGGTTTACCCATCTGGCATCAGTACCCTCTTCAAAGTGCATGTCAAACTCTGAACAACTCGGCTGAAATTAGGCCTGGTTCTGAAGAGTAGACATGTACGACGTCGACGACATGTACGGTTCTGTGCAAAATCCTACGCACCCTATGTTTTTTTTTTAATACAAATTGCGTTACAGATATTTAATTTATGTTTAATTAATGTTTAATTTCATTTACATGCAAAAGAAGAAGAAAGTGTGACAGTCAAAGTCTTTAAAAAGTAGATATCGTTACACCAAATATTGATTTTGTTTAGTTTATTACTCTTTAATGATACTTCTAGTATATTTTTTGAAGAAAGGTTTCATTTACATTTTTGAAGGCATCTTTGCTTTACAGCATTTCTTTGCAAGACTTCTGCTCAGTACTGTATAAACTGTGAAATGATGAACGGAACATACGAGACATAAGAGTTTCCCAGCAGTCTGAAAATGTAAGTGTGGTGTCCTTCACATGGTTCCATTTTGTACTAAAACCTAAAGGCTTTTCTGAACCGAGATGTTTCTCTTTTGCATTTATCTCTAGTAGAATTATAGAATTTTGCAGTCTGGTTACCAGCAGAAGTGAAGAAAGCAACTGTTCAGAAGTCCCAACCATCAGGTAAGCATTTGAAGGGTTTAAGGCTCTGGGTTACTGATCGGGGTTCAAGCCCCAGCACTCCCAGGCTCTGGGTTACAGACTATGCCACAGTCATTCATAGCCAGGAGTCCAAGAAAGCAAAAATTGATGGACACTAACCAATCATGGGTGTCTGTGAGCTCTTAAATGCAAAAGAAGGCAATTAGCACTTTTTTCCTGACTGTTCAGCTGCCCAGTATCATAGCATGAAAAGCAGCTTGAAAAGATGCAATGGTTGGCTTCATGCATCTTGGAGGAAGCTCATGTTAGACTTCACCCTCCCTGGATGGTCGTTGTCTGTTGTATGACACGGGAGAGTGAGCTAATAGGTGGGAATTGGCAGATGACCACATTTAGAACAGCAATACAAAAAATAAAAAATAAAAAAATAATAATAATAATAAAAAAAAGGAAAATAAAGAAAAAAAAAAAACAAGGAAAAAAAAAAAAAAAGGCTTTTCCATAATTTTTGGCTGTTTTCCAGAATTCACTCATAGCATCAACTGTTGGGTTTTCCCAGACTGCCCCCCCACACACATCCATGATTTCCAGCAGGGAAGTGTCTTCTGGAGTCTACACGACTGACTGCTTTCCTGTTGTTGAAATCACAGAATACGCAGTGGACCAACGATTCAGCAATACCTTGCAAGCCAGGGGCTCTCTTGGCATTGACATATTTTTCTCACCTGTACTGCCATCATTAGCAGTCAGACAAAACTAAACTTGCCTAGTCTTGTTCTAATGTACTGATTTGCTGTTGATTTGAAGCAGCTACAAGACCACACGCTGGAAATAGCAGTTTCTCTTACAGGCCAGAGAAATAAATAAATCGACCAATCATGATCTACACGTTGCATTAATCTGTTCACACTTACGCCTTTAAAACACACTAAGATTTGTTATGCATTCGTGTATATACGAATATTCATGTTCTGAAGAAATATTAACTCCATTTAAAAGTAAAAAACATTTCCAGCATAAAGAATCATCTGGAGCAAACTAAAATAGCAAAGTGTCCCTGTGTCTATTTTTGCTGTTGGAAGGATGCCATGGTGGAAATTGTCTTGGAACAGAGAGTGAGACTGATTTCACCACCAGTATTCAGGCACAAAAAGAAACTTCCAGAGGTCCTTAAAAACAGAAACATACACTGTATCGGCACGTCCAAATAAGAATGCACAATATATCCTATTACTATCAACAAATAATTGTGATTACTTTCCATTGCTATTATTTACACTTGTTAACTGAATAAATAAATAAATCAATAAATATTTGTGTCATGGAAGGGTTAACGTTTAAGGACTAGACCTACTCAAGACTACTTGAGTAGGTCTACTACTAGCCAAAATCTTCCATTGTATTGGTACACAAATTAACGTGTAAACCAAGTGGCTCTACTCGCATTTTCTCCACAGAGACATACATGACATATCAAAATCAGTGCGGATTTTTGCATCTTTACTTAAAACCTAGCACTGCACATGGACCCTAAAAGGCCATGATTTAGCAACGTGATACAAAAGAGAGTCAGTTCATAAACGCCTACACCAGTATACATTTAGGGAGGCTTTGTCTCCCTTCAGTCTCCTTTTCAGGAGGTGAAATGCATGCTCAACTGGGTTAAGGTCTGGTGATTGACCTGGTCAGTCTAAAACCTTCCAGTTTGTTCCTGCTTATAAAGTCTTATATGACTGTCTATTTCACACACAACAAACTTGAATGGAAAAAATGAACATTTTACGAGCATGTCTCTTCAAGGGGTCAGTGTGGACAGTATGGCTAAAGTCATATAACACACCATTCACAATATGCTTTATGGGAATTCAGCATTTTCCTTTTATAAAACTAACAACCACATTCATAAATAAAGGAGTTTTACTTTGTGTGTGTGGGGGGGGGGGGGGTGTTCGACCTTTTTTTTGCTAAGCCTATCCACCTTTTTCCTACGCCCCATGATGCTTTGCACGAATTATGGGAGTAACTTCAGTTAAGGCATAAACAAACCTTTCGGTGTGGTGTCACTAGTCATTCATTCGTATAAAGGACTTATAAAGCTTATAAAGGACATCAGCATACCCGTCCCTTCTTTAATAGAGAAACGCGAGGAAAATTTAAAAATGGATCGCTTACAGCAGCATATTTCGTGTTTTTGTTGAGTCAGTCGTTTGTGACGGTAAGGCAATGAGCAGTTTGAATAGCTGAGTCTTACCAGTACCTTCACAGTAAAAGTCGTGAGCGTTTTACGGAAGGACGTTGGAAATGATTCTGTGTACTTAAAAGCTGACGCAGAGCCAAGTCAAAGCCTGAGAGTGTCACATTATAAAGCTTGGGTTTTACTGTCAATGTCAGGTGTCATACAGACATTGGGGTGCTCATGTATAGCAGGTCCAGGACGCTATTGTAGTCATGCAGCTGCAATCATGTGAAAGGTCATTATGACGATGATTATTATTATTATTGTTATTAATATTTATTACTAGTATTAGTATTAGGCTAGTAGTAGTAGCAGCAGCAGCAGCATTATCTGAGTTCTACTAGTGTTTTATAGCTATAGCCCTAGGGAGCTAAAATAAAGAGTTAGAAAGATGATGTTGTTTCTTCTATAAAAGCTAGAGAAGAATAGACAGGCATGACTGTTCAATTGCTCACAGGAACAGTCCGCCTTAACTTTAGGTCTGTGTATGTAGCATTTTTCTTTAAGCCACAAATTAAGTTTTGCCTGGTTTTAAGTGCAGCCTAAAATGAACAGCACCCGCTGTTCCAGAGCTTCGTAATGACATCCTGAAATGATATTCCTGCTTGAAGCAACAAACAGTATTAGTTTAAAACGACACACAAACCACGACATAAACAACACCTACTGCAACCAGAGCAAGCCAGTTAACGTTGTTCTACTACTTCTGCAGGAAATACTACCCATAATCGTTTTTACAGCAGCACCCTCAGGAAAAAAGTGGATAAGCATGATAATTTGCCCCTGAACGACCCATTCACTCCTTACGAGTACAAATGCGAGTTCAATGGAACGAGCTAAAGCTGACCCAGCTCTAGTCCCTGGCGCCTCCATTTAAAAGTGCCCCACAGGCCCAGTGACCTAAATAGCCCTTAACAGATCAGCAGCAGGCCGATTTTTTAATCCTAGGCTATGGAGTGATTATTAGGCTTTACCAGGTGATGATGTGGCCACGTTTTTCAATGATCTACCTCCTCCCTCTCTTCAGGAAAGTAACTTACAGACACGACCTGTATTACGGTGCAGCCGCACAGGACCACAAAAATATTTCACATAAAAAGGAAAGCTATTCTACTAACAACTCATTAAATAGAATAAAAACTCAGGATAATACAATCAGAAAATATTTAGCCAAGTACATTAACCCACACAAACATTCTTTGCACTCATTTAATCAGATTAATCACCCTTGTCAAATTATTTTCAGCATAAGCTTCTCACTATTAGCTACTGTATATAATCTCGTCAACTTGCTGCCAACTTCAAATGAAAATGCAAAGGGACTCATATCAATCTTTTAGTAAAGTTGTGTGTAAATGTTTTCTTAGGCCAAACGGAAGTAAAAATTCCCAGCAGATTTACAAAAGCCGATTATCACTGATTTACTTCATACTCACATACAGCACATGTACGTTGATAAATCTCCAACGCTTGTAAATTACCAAGTGCATTCACGGCACAACTCAATTATATTTATTGACACTAGGACTACTAACGATTATTTTCATAACCGATTAAATCGGTCTATTGTTCTTTCTTCTTCGATTAATTGGATTAAAAAATGTAATACCTTTTTTAAAATTTTTTTTAAATAAAAATCAACCAACCGAGTGTTACACATTTACATTAACACAAATGTTTGTCCAGTTGTGTCAAGTATTTATGCTTTTTTTTTGTGGATGGGGAAAATAAATAAATAAATAAATAAATAAATAAATAAATAAATAAATAAATGCACAGATAATTAAACAGTCCTAAAGTAATAATAAAATCTCACTTTCAGCTGCACCTTATGCTTAGGTACTCACTGCCTAGACATATTTTAATTTGACATTACAGATCTTACTTGCGCTACCACTGTTCATCACCGCAACTACACAATAAATCATTCCCATTATAATAAACAACAGAATTTACACGGCACGTGTGCAAATAGAACATATGACAAACTTGATTTAAACTAAAGCTCTTAAGCAATTCACCAATTTCCTGAACCCCTTGCACTCAGTGGAGCATTTAGCATATAAACATACGTTTGTGCTCGTGCATCACTGTCGTGCTACACAAGTTTTATTTATTTATTGTTCTTTTAATGCCATACCAGCATCAGTGCCTATTTTCATGGCAAGATCAAGGTAGGTAAAGCAGGGCATTCCAGTAATTCTTACAGCATTACAACACTAAATCCATGCTACACATGCTCCGCTCTGTAAAGTTTGCAGGTTGCAATCTTCTTCGTGGCATTTGATATAAAACGCTTTCGTGCCTTAGTGGGTCGCACACTTTTTTCTTATGTCACCTTATGATTACAACCTCCGTCTGATGGTGACTGAGGTCATGTTGGGAATAAAAGGTAATGTTAACAAAGAGGAAAATTTAGAAATTAATTCTCGTTGACTCAGGGTATTCTGTTAAACCTAGCGGTGTCGCATTATGTGCATTTGACATCATGCGCCATAGACTGGGAAACGACTTCTACTTCTGGTTAGTAAAAAAAAAAAGAAAACCCCCCCCGCTAGTGTTCCATTTAAGATGATGCTACCCTTCTAAAATTCATACACTTGACGGCAGAGTGCATAGTGCAAGTGTATAGTACTTGGGACACAACTTTGGTATTTACTCTCCGATGCATGTTTTCAGAACAGAAATAACGAAATGAGTAAATGTGACCTGTGCCTTGCGCAGACTGAGTAATCAATAATGAGATTCGTTGACAACAATTTTCATAATAGATTATTATTGATTAGTTGTTGCAGATCTAATGGATGCATGAAAAAGAGCAGCTCCTATGCGTGGTGTGTGGTGAACCTTCCAGTAATGCAGCTCAGCCAATGCAGTGCATCAGCAACCGTAGTGTAGAAGTTCAATAAATTAATATTCACATGACCAAATCTATACCAAATAATTCAAGCTTCATTGCATTAATTAACCTTTGACTATCATGTAAAGAAATGCTTATTTTGTTATCACAGTAGACACCCTTTTAGTGGATGTCATTTCTTTTGTCCTAACTAAACGCTCAGGTCTTGGCCAAAATTGCATTTTTCTGCCTTTAACATGTATTGAAACACCAGCTTTAAGAAATCAATATCTCGCACCCAAATCATGTGGAAAAGAATTTATTTCCTTTTTGATTGTGCCTCTGCGTTTCCCAGGATGCTTTCTGTAATCAAAAAGCTTTTTTTGTAAGTGAAATATAATGATGGAGACAAATAGCAACTTTCACGATATGACAATTCTTTTTTTTAAAATTTTTTTTATAAACCTTAAAAGCTTCAAAAAAAGCTTTAAAGCAATTTAAACACATTTACAAACACATTTAAAAAATAATTCAAGTCATCTTGAATGACAGCAAAAGAACCTCTTTAAGAGCACACATTTTAATCGCGATGATATGTTCCTGTCTACTGAAAAGAAGTAAACAATTAGTTTCTCACAGCGACCAACATCTCAAACAGAGAGCGCACGTTTTTGCTACATGAATTATACAACATACTCGGTACACTTTCATACACCACAAACCTGGAAAAGGGCTAACAATACAAGATTGCTCTAAAAATCTATGAATGCTGAAAATAAGTGGGACTGTTTTCATAACTGTTCCACAAAGTACATTCACTATTTTATGAAAGATCTGGACAATTTACCGTGTCAAGTCTGCTCCAATTTCTCTGAAAGCAGACCACGCCACGTCACATGAGAGAGTTCCCAAGCAAATATTAAATCAACTACCCATCATGCTTTACTAGGATTTCCACATTATTCATCACAGTGGCATGTTTAAAGTTTTGTTGTTGATCATACAAAACAAACTGGAAAGGGCTTGTGCACACATCCATATACAGTCAGCTCTAGAATTATTGGCACCCTTGGTCAAGACTGTAAAAAGAAACTTTTTGTTATGCAAAAAAAAAAAAATAAAGTGTTGGGTTAATTAGCTTAAACACACTGCAAAAATCTCTCATCTAGAGAAATCTAATCTTCACTGAACTAAATTTATTTCAGTAATTACTTACCAAAAATCTATTTTTCTAACAAAACCACGTGTCAATTATTAGCACCCTTAGAAATACAATGAATAAAATATACAAATGAATAAAATCTAACTGAAGCATGGTAAAATTTATATTTTCCCCATTTGTATTTTACTTTTCTTTATTCAACTGAGTGTTTAGAAACTCTTAAGTGGTCAGTAGTTTCACTGGGGTATAAATATGAAGTGACACAAATGCCAAATTTCCTTAATGGTTCATCAACATGGACTAGAGAACATGTCAACAAGATCAGAGAAAACTAATAAGTCAGATGGGAGAAAACAAATCGGCAGGAAATGGCTTTTTAAAATATATCAATGTCTACTGTTAGGGCAATAATTAAGAATTTGAATACCTCTGGATCTGTACCGAACCCGGGAAGTAAGTGGTACCACCACACACAGTGACCAGAATGGTTAAAGAATCACTGTGAGATGTGCAGAAGATGACAGCATTTTGGGGTTACCAAGTTTCCAAATATACAATAGGACGCCCGCTCCATTCCAGAAAACTACCTGGCAGAAGAATGCTTTTTCTTTTATTTACTAACAGTAACACTTAAAGTTCAATAGAGTAGAGTTCAGTAGAGTTCTGTGGTCAAATGGGACAAAAATAGAACTTTCGTCCAGCAAACACTGAAGGTGGATTTGGCATAAAAAGGATTGTTATATGTATCCAATCCCTACATTTCAGCATAGTGGACCATCTGTGATGCTTTCACGCTGTTTTTCCTCCAAAGGCCCTGAGAAACTTCTGAGAACAAACAACATCATGGAGTCCATCTATTACCAAGAGAATTTTATTGTTTAAATGAAAATTGACTTTTGTTAAGAAGCTATGGCTGGATCTTGCAGCAGGTGCAAATGATCTAAAATATACATAAAAATGCAAACAAAGATGGCTCAATGGACATGGCCATCCCAGTTCCCTGAACTAGACCTGTAGAGTGTGCTGAAGGAGTGTCCACAAGAGGACCTGGGACTCTTGAGAGATTGTGTATTAATGAGTGATCTCAAAGCATTATAGGAGAAGATTCAGAAGAAAGTCTATTTGTCACATATACATTACAATATAGTGAAATTATCCAAGCTTGTAAGGAAGTTAGGGTCAGAGCACAGGGTCTAGCGTGACATGGCGTCCCTGGAGCATAGAGGGTTAATGGCTTTGAACAAGAGCCCAACACAGGCATCTTGGTGGTACTGAACCCGACTTTCTGATCAGTAACCCAGAACCTTAAGCACTGAGCCACCAATGCCCAAAATGACCCAAGGATGGCCATTTTAGCATTCATTCAACAACATTATGTTGACAATAGGAAGTTGTAAAAAAAAGGTAACTCCAATGTGCCAGTGACTGACACGTGTTATATGATACATTACACACGAGATGCAGAGATCAATGTCTTAATTAATGTTACATATAGCACCTTTAAAGAGGTTCAAGACTACAGTCTGTGAGCTAAAATAAACATGATAATCTCCTTTCTACCTTCACATCATAATGTAAAGCCATACAACACAACTCTTGTATACTACAGATACCCTAATCATTTCTTTTACAGTCCCTATAAAAAAATCACTGGAGCTGATAAGTTTACGAGCATGACATTGAGAAAATTTCCATAACATATTTTCCGTAGGATATCAGCAGCGACATGAAGGATGTGGGAATTCAGCTGCATTATTTCCCCTCTTCTTTCTCCACTAGCGCAGAGCACCTGAAACAACTTTAAAATGAAGCAGATCTCTAAACTACTACAACCGTTATTAACCTGGGCCTTTGCTTTCATGCCCTTGAGGAATAACTGGCGCATAGTGCTTTTCTGCAGATTGTAATCTGCTTTGCCAACTGGTCTTTCAACCCTGTCTGTCTCCACGTGTTCAATCAGAGCAAGGCAGAAGGTGAAGCAACAGCATGTGGCTGAAAATAACCTACTTTAACCTACTTCTGAGAAAGGTTTGTCTCGTGTTATCCGCCAGCTGTGTGAGTAAGGTACAAGAGGCCTTTCTCGTTTCTGTTTTCGGACTTGATTCCAAATCACTTAAAAATGTTGTGTGTGCAAATAATTTACAATTACAATAATGAGCTGTTTCATATTGTCGGTGCCAAAAACCTCAGACACTAAAATCATCTGAGTGCCAATTTGGACAGAAGTTATTACTCTCGAGGCACGGACCACGAAGTGGTAATAAAGTTACAGAACGTGCCACAGAGTTTTGTTCCATAAACTTAAAGCACTTTCTTTCTCACTTCTCACTATGCACATTTTCCGTTCTAGCATTTACTCTGTAACTCCCAGTTTGCAAATTAAATAAGTAACTGCATGCCAGTGTTGCATTACCAGTTAGGATTAAAAATGGCAAACTTCTACTCATATCCTAATCCATCTCTACTTCTTGTGCACCAGTATGAACTAAAGATGTGACTTTGTTAGCCAAAAGAATTCGAGAGCAATCAACACATCCTTCCTGTGTTTTGGTAGTTATTTAAGGTAAACAGATTCTAAAAGGGCCCTGCAATAGACTGGCATCCCATCGAGTCTGTATTCCCGCCTCGTGCTCGTGTTCCCGGGATAGACTCCGGATACAACCCGACCCTGACCTGGATAAAGTGCTTATTGACAAACTTTTTATACTGTAATCAATCCAGGACATTTCATAAAAAGGTTTGAAGTAACCAAACAAGCGTCATGCTTATGGTATTTGGCAGATGCCCTTATCCAGAGCGACTTACATTTATCTCATTCATACATCTGAGCAATTGAGGGTTAAGGGCCTTGCTCACAATATACTTGCTCATATAGCTGACTTCACTAAAACACACAAAGAGTAGGCAGTATGGCTCTGAATTATAGAACGAAAGAGCTCAGAACATTTTCACTCTTTTTCTGAATACTTGAGTCCATACTCCAGTTTTGGGCTCGTTTAGGGGAGTGGGTTATAATTGCAGGATCCTTCTGAAAAATTCCTTCTGAACTGTAGATCGATTGTGGAATTCCATACGCCTTTTCCGTACACAGGTTTGCATAATGGTAGGCAGTACGTTCAGCACAAGCCATTCATTTTTTCGCAGTGCTCTCAATACAAGCACTCAACCACAAAAGCATACTAATTAGAGTGCTCTAGTCCTAGAAAAGTCAGGTTTTATATAATACATCAATAACAATAACAACCCTTCCCCCAGCAACATGAAATTAGAAAAAGTAAGTAACTGAATCAAACACGAAACTGAAACTGAATCAATCACGATACTCAAAATGTGGCACAGAGTGCAGATAGCTTGAAAACCTTGAGGGCCTTTCACACGGAGCGTGATTAAGCGACGCAAATGTACGACGCGATGACGCTCTTCCCTCGAAACAATATCAAGATCACTACGTTATCATTGGTGCCTGAGAACAAAGAACTTTTTGATAAAAGTCACAGCGAAATCCATTTTCTTTCTTTTTCTATGCTTCTTAACAGTTTGTGTGCCCTGTGGTGCTACACGCCAACATTTAAGTGAGTCTTCTCAGTGGTCAAAGATGATAGGCCGATCAGCTGAACAGTGGGTTGCGCCACCTAGTGTGCAGGCGTAAAATGCATTCCCGGTCAGCACCACCTAGCGTGCAGGCGTGAATTAGCCGAAGGCGATAGATCATTGCGTGTTCGGTGTGAAAGCACCGTTCGTCTGCGATTCGGTTCACTTCAACGCGTCACGCTTAGTGTGAAAGGACCTTTAGACATAAGGTTAAACATGGCATAAATCTTTGTTTCAGGTCATAAATGGTAATAAGCGACAACTTCTATTTTGACTGGAGGATATTTAAAGTCAGAGAGGTAAGATGGCACAGCGGGTACAGTTGCTGCCTCACGGCTCCCCAGTTCGTTCCAGAGATCAGGTTACTGTTTTTATGGAGTTTCTGTACATGTTCTCTCCATGTCTGCATTTGTTTCCTCTGGTTTCCTCCCAGCTTTAAGAAGTAAAATAAATCTTGCAAGTGGATTTGCTATGACAAATTGCACCTAGATGTGAATGTGTGTGAGATTGTGTGTGTTAATGGTGCCTTGAGATGGACTAGTGACCCATCCAGGATGTGGTCCCAGCTCTCACACAGCATTCCTGGGATAGACTCTGGACTCTGAACAAAGCGGTTACTGAAGATAAACAAGTCCTAAACCACCACCAAAACTGCTTAGACATCCAGCCATTTTCTGTAGCACTTATCCTACACAGCATCACAGGGGGGCCTGAAGCCTATCCCAGGGAAATCGGGGCACAAGGTGGGAGACACCTTGGATGCGGTGCTAACCCATCGCAGGGCACAATCACACATACATTCACACACTACGGGCAATTTGGAAATGCCAATCAGCCTGCAGCGGATGTCTTTGGACTGGAGGAGGCAAGCGGAGTACCCTGAGGAAATCCCCGAAGCACTGTGCAGACGGTGCAAAGCCGAGATTCGAACCCCCAACCAAAAAGGTGCGAGGCAAATGTATATATATTGTACATACGGTATATATTGGGTTTCCTCACTGCAATAATTTTTTACAGAACTTTTTATACTGTTGCATGATTATTTAGGGTACATAGACTGGGTTACACAGACTCTCTTACACAGGGATGGTTCAAAGACAATTCATTAATTAAAAGATTTTGTTTTGTTTGTTTAAACATGCTCATTTGTGGTGTGAAGCAGAGATCAGAGAGAAGGCCTACAACAGTCCTGAGTTTGACCTACATATTACACAAGCACTGTTTATGCATTAAGCACACTTCAGATCCAGGAGCACCGACTGCAGGAAACACCACAGCACCTTGGTCATATTCCAACATCCTTCACAGATTCATTTAAGAAAAGAAGGGTGTGTGTGTGTGTGTGTGTGTGTGTGTGAATTTCTCATTCCTGCTCTGAAGTCTACATACTACTATTGCTCATATACAACTAAAAAACAATAATAAAATGATCCCCCCTCCCCATTTTCATACAGTGAGGTATTTATAGACAGAGCTCCAACACCTGCTACATTCACTTAACAACAATAAATCTGTGTATATGTTTACTTACATCCCCTCCACAAGCTATCTACTTAAAATAAAGAAAGAAAAAGAAATACTGACTCAAAGCATAAGCAGCGCTTAAAATAAAACAAGATCTCCTGAGCTGAAGCCAGAGCAACATCACTCAAGTTTCATTAAGTACCAGGATCATCTAGGTAATGTGCTGCTAGAAAGCTTTCCAAAACTTTCTTTCATTACCACAGTATTCTCCTTACATGTGTTAATTAACAAGCTACTACTATTCAAAAGTAGTAATAATAATAGGAGAGATTTAAAGTCTTAACACAGAGGAACTGGGCCGAAAAATAAACAGTCTAATAAACAGTTATTTCCATTCAAGAAGTGTTACAGAACAATTAAACCAAACTAGTTCGCTCAAAGATTTAAAAACAAAAACAACAACAGACCCTCGATAAGCTAGGCTTTATATGAACTTGTGTTAGCATAGCCACAAGTAAGTTTATATTGACGGTGAACCCCGGGCCTTTCTGGAGTCTATAAACAAACTCCACAGTCAGGTCTACAGTAGTAAATACACTTGCACTAGAGATAGAAAAAGAAAAAAAACTGTTCATTGTGGTGTATTTTCCAAACCAGGGCAATGCGGCCAGTTCAGTACAGCAGCACCCAGCGTCAATCCTCGACTACGAGAGTTTGCTCTACTGAACTACTGACCTAGTTTGAGTGTGAACACCAATGAGAGCGGAACACCGACCGACAGCTCAGCTCAGCTCTCCGCCCGCTGTGTACAGAGCAGCTCGCACTCTATCAGCGCCAAATTAAAATAACCCACCGGTGGATGTGTCGAGAATGTGGGTTTAAACACTACCTGGTGACCTACCTGTCTCTCCCCCGGGGGCTCTGTCACCGGCAGCAGCCGCTGCATCGGTCGCCGACATGGCTGGAGCCGGTACGCCGGGGCCCAGCACTCGGATGCATGTGCAGGAGTAGGCGGTAATAAACGCTGGGAGAGGGTGGGAGAGGGAGAGGGTGGAGGGTGGAGGGTGGGAGAGGGTGGAGGGTGGAGGGTGGGAGAGGGTGGAGGGTGGAGGGTGGGAGATGGGAGGCGGGTGGGAAGCGAACCTTTGTACAACTGACTTTTTTTTCTCCTTCTGTCACCTAAATTAGTCGGAAGAAGCAGCGTCAAGCATGAAAACAGCACCGCCGGTACGCGGTATAATCAAGATGCAGAGGTTGGAAGATACGGAGCGAGAGGGGAGGGGGGGAACACGGAAGCAGACGCTCGTGGCTCCTCCCACCGCAGCCAGGGCCCGCCTCCCTCGCGCTCCATTCCCTCACGTTCCTAAATCAGCAAGTCACGCGATATGTTACGCAAGCGGAGAAAAATGCGGTCACGGATTCAATAGCGGTAGGCAGAGGGAACCGTGTTAGTGGCACGAAAGTTTGCAGTGTCGGTCTATGTCTGGAGTCAACTGTCATGGCTTTATATCGATCGTTTACTTGCTTTTTAACTGCATATTTATTATTAGGCTATTATTATTATTATTATTAGTAGTAGTAGTAGTAGTAGTAGTAGTAGTGTTGTCCAAAGGTCTGAGGCCATTAGTAAATGTTTCTATTTTGCATTCTTTTCTTATCTAATACAAACATTTTCATTAGAAATTATATTATTTACAAAAACTTGATTGAAAAGTAGAATATTTGAAATATTTACCTGAATTTCCGAGTTTCTTAGTATTTGGTTTGTCCCCTTTTTGCTTTAATGACAGTGTGCACTCGAGCTGGCGTGGACCCTGGAATGGACCCTGGCATGGACTCTGGTATGGACATGTGCAAAACCTTATGATCCATCTTAGATCAAATCCATTGAAGTGTCGTCTGATCATATGCTTCATTAGAAGAGATTAGACATTAGGAATTAGGTATAAGGAAAATCTGATCATTTGTACAAAGCAGTTAATATGGTCAGTATCACACATTTGCTTACATTGAAATAGGGACCTTTTTAACCCTTGTGCGTCAATTAAAAAAAGTTACACATAGGTCCATAGAGGACAAAAATGTCCATGCCCAAAAACTGTCATAAAAATATTATATATTAATATTTTTTTCCACTTTCACTGACATCATTTTTTTTGTACCAGCTTCAGTTCTGATCATAATTCATTACAATAAACATTCATTCATTTTCAGAATTGTAACCCTTTAAATGCTGCTTGTTTACATTATGCCACAGATGTTTTTTATGAAAAAAATAAAAAATAAATTATTTTCCATATACTAAATGCTAAGCAGATTTTTTTTCTTTGATTATTACAGTCTTTGATATGTCAATGATTAACAACAACATTAATTTTGATGTGTTCATATTTTTTATACAGTGTCAGAATTAAAAACAAAAAAACAAAACCATTACTCAGGTCCTTGTCAAAAAACTGTCATGGAAATATTATATATTATTATTTTATTTTTTTTCCAAATTTCACTGACTTTAGTTTTTTACCAGCATTAGTTCTGATCATAACTACCCAAACATTCATTCATTTTCAGAATTTTAACCCTTTAAAATGCTGGGTTGAGCCTTTTGGGTCATTTAATTGGGTTATTTTCTGACTTGGATAGTTTTTGGGTAGTTTTGTGTAACCCAAACGCTGGGTTAGTGGCTGCATCATTTTCAGTGACAGGTGAATCAATTCCCCAACCCTGACACCTCAGCCCAGCTCCTTTGGTCAAATCAACTCAGCACAGACTGTTTGAATTCACCTCAGGTGGAGGTAGCGGTTTTCACATGGACAGAATGTTCGATTTATTTGGAGAAACACACTCAGAACGGTGTTAATATCCCACATTTTATGTTATTACTATTTGAGCACGTGTTAAATTATCCTATAAATGCGTTAAAATAAAATAAAAATTTCACACGAGTGCCCAACACAACATGTGTTAAATTAGTGATATTTAGGCAGGGAGCTCTCGAAAATGTATTCATTGTAAAACAGTAACTCAACAAGTGATAATTAACTTTACCTATCGCCACAGCTTCAAAAGTGAATATCATATACTGCTTCCTCATTGTTGGTGTTACACTACTACTGTCAGGTGTTTACGTCGGCTGTGAAATATGGACTGAGGTTATTATATAATTCTCTGGGTCTGCATCTTATCTGAGGCTCCGAGTTAGGGTTAGCTAGCTGGATTCTGTAACCAATCACAGTAAGGATGAGTGATGCTAACCTAGACGCTCACCTGAGTTAAAAACATTACTTTACAGCTCGCGGTAATGTTAGACATTACCATTACCTTTTGGAGAGTTAACGATAATATAGCATTACAGCTATTCACCATGATGTAATACAGAGAATGGGTTAACGTTAACTACATTTAGCAATTGTTTTGGACAAAGCAAGCTGTAGTAATTTGCATTAGGAGGACGGGTTAGGGTCGTGTTTCTTCATGTATTCTGCAAATGTTAATGCTTGTTAACAGGTGCAGACAGTCAGTGGCTAACGGAACTTAGCTAGTGCAGTAATGTCGAGGCCAAAAGTTCTTTACAAGGTTAGCGTGACAAAAATAAAGGTTGGGTTTAGGTTGTAATGCTTTCCACTATCTCTGTAATGTTGGTTCACGTAATTAGGTTGTGCAAAAAAATTGACGGTGAGGTGCTAAAGGCAGGAAAATAAATATTCGCAAGTTAGCTAGATGGGTGCACGGTGGCTTAGTCGTTAGCACGTTCACCTCACACCTCCAGGGTCGGGGGTTCGATTCCCACCGTGGCCCTGTGTGTGCGGAGTTTGCATGTTTGCAGGTTTCCTCCGGGTACTCCGGTTTCTTCCCCCAGTCCAAAGACATGCATGGTAGGCTGATTGGCATGTCCAAAGTGTCTGTAGTGTATGAATGGGTGTGTGTGAATGTGTATGTGAGTATGCCCTGCGATGGATTGGCACCCTGTCCAGGGTGTACCCCGCTTTGTGCCCGATGCTCCCTGGGATAGGCTCCAGGTTTCCCCGTGACCCTGAAGGAAGGATAAGCGGTATAGAAGATGGATGGAAGTTAGCTAGATTTTCCTGGTGAGTCTACAGTGCCATTTTCTTTATTAGGAGAGTGAAGGTCACATTTCCAAAATTACACAATTTGGGGTTCTGTAACGCAGTTAAAGCCCAAAGGAATTTGTCCATATTTTGTAGCTAATAACTAATCAACACTCCTTTTGCTCTTTTACAGCTTTTCAAATGGAAGGGAGTGGGACTCCTGTCTTTATAGATGGCAGGGAGATTTGTAAGAAGATGCATCAACTTCAATTCTTACATCTGTCAAATGTTTAAAGGAGTTTAATAAATGTTACCTGAATTTCATGCAATTGTTTGTTTATTTTGTGAGTATTTTAGTAGAATTTTAGTATACAAACACTGATTTTGTTAAAAGCCACACAAAATGTGTTGTCCTTTACTAGAAATGCAGGTGTGTTAAAAATTAACACATGATTGATTGAAGGTTCGTATCAATATATTTATTCATAAAACCATTTTTGTACACTAGAAAAAGCGAAAATGTGCAAGAACAGTCCAGTTTACATGACATTAAATGCACCGCTATCTTCATTAGCTTTGGCTTACTTGTTTGTAATGCCCAATGGATTATAAGATTGTTACAAAGTAACATTTCATCTGTAATATTACAGGAGCATCTCAGAAATTTAGAATATTGTGGAAAAGTTCATTTTTTTCCCCCATAATTTAATTCAAAAAGTGGAACTTTCATATATTCTAGATTCATTAAACATAAAGTGAAATAATTTTGAGTCTTTTTTTGTTTTAATCTTGATGATTACGCTTTACAGCTCATGGAAATCAAAAATCCAGTATCTTATTAGAATGAAGAATTTATAATACAGAAATGTCAACCTCCTGGGAAGTATGTTAATTTATGCACTGGATACTTGGTCAGGGCTTAAATCTTTTTGCACGAATTACTGCATCAGTGCGGCGTTGCATGAAGGCAATCAGCCTGTGGCACTGCTGAGGTGTTCTGGAAGCCCTGGATGCTTTGATAGCGGCCTTCAGGTCGTCTGTATTGTTGGGTCTGTTGTCTCTCATAGATTTTCTATGGAGTTCAGGTCAGGCGAGTCGGCTGGCCAATCAAGCACAGTAATACCATGCTCAGCAAATCAGTTACTGGTAGTTTTGGCACTGTGGGCAGGTGCCAAGTCCTGCTGGAAAAGGAAATCAGCATCTCCATAAAGCTTGTCAGCAGATGGAAGCATGAAGTGATCTAAAACCTCCTGGTAGACGCTGCATTGACTCTCGACTTGAGAAAACACAGTGGACCACACCAGCAGATGACATGGCACCCCAAATCATCACTGACTGTGGAAACTTCACACTGGACTTCAAGCAACTTGGATTCTGTGCCTCTCCACTCTTCTTCCAGACTCTGGGACCTTGATTTCCAAATGAAATGCAAAATTTACTTTCATCTGGAAAGAGGACTTTGGACCACTGAGCAACGGTGTTTTTAGTCAAATGGTGTTTTAATGAAGCTGATTAGAACTCTTCTCAGGTCAATATTTCTGTATTATAAATTCTTTATTCTACTATTTTTGAGATACTGGGTTTTTTCCAGTATCTCATTTCCATGAACTGTAAGCCGTAATCAAGATTAAAATAAAAAAAGGCTTGAAATATTTCACTTTATGTGTAATGAATCTAGAATATATGAAAGTTCCACTTTTTGAATTAAATTATTGGGGAAAAAAATTACTTTTCCACGATATAATTTGAGATGCACCTGTATATGAAAGCAAATAATACGAAGCATAATACATATCATACATTATATATCTTTTTCTCACTATTTCACTTAGTCTCACTATCTGTGGAGTTTCTTAAAATTCCAGTTTATGCTACAACAGTTGGTTTGTCAGCTAGCTAACAAATATATAACAGGTTATATATAAACGACAGTGCTGTTGAATGGTCAGTTCAGGAGGTTTTGATGAATTTTCTACAAAAGCACAGCTATGACAGTAGTACAGACTCCGATAGGTTATTATAATAGTTATTTTTCTATACTTACACAGAGACATTTATGGTGGACATTCCACATAAACAGATTACAAAATGTGTGTACTTCTTAATATGGTGACGTTTTCTGTGAGGAGATAATTTTTTCGCATATTTGGAAAGAGCCTGCAGTGTCAGCACTGTGTACAATCAGAGTTAAGCTGAAAATGTAACCTTTTTGGCACAGCAAATTCAACAGAAAGTGAAGATTTTTCAAAGATTGTATGGACGACCATTTCCTTGACAAAACCACTAGGTGTCGCACTGGTTCTTAGGAATTTTCAATTCATAGTTTATTGACAAAGATCATCTTGTGCAATTGTTCATGGTAAAAGCAAATCATTCATTCAACTGAAAAAATGGAAGAGAAATAGATTTTTATGAAATCTTCACTATTCACACACTAACTCAGCATTAATGCCTGTTTAAAAACTGTAGTTCTGCTTAAATAAATTATTTATTCAGTCTAGTTCTGGCATATATGGAATGACATTTCTAGTGGGGAGTACCATATGTTTTTTGGGGGTTTTTTTTGGCTTAATGACTGAAACCAATTAAACCCATATCTCTCAGCATACATAGCCATACCAACACTGCTGATGAATCTTTTAGCCCTTGATATTTTTCATTTTCAATCAATTTCACATAATTACATATAGGAATCAAACTTTTTTCCTTGCCACCATCACCTCTGGCTTTCTCATTTAAAATGTGTATCCTGAATTTATATATTAACTGTAAAGCTACTTTGTGACAATGTCCACTGTTAAAAGAGCTATACGAATCAAATTGAATTGAAATGAATTGAATTGAAAACCTCTCCTTGTAGACTGACTCATTTGAGATGTTCTCATTTGAGATGTTTTAGAGTTCTGTGTGATTCGCACCTGCATTGTGAACACTCACATTGGTGTGTCATTGCTGGTGCTGACACTCTTTAACCTGCTATGGCTTTGTTACACTAACACAGAATGATCATGAGTCTGAGAAAAGAAAGCTCTGTGTATCTAGTTACACCTGCTCATATCATACAACACTGAGCCTGCTTGCCTAACTCTGCCTTCAATCTTTAATGACTTGAGGCTGCCTATCTTACTGACCTGCTCTAAATGGGACAAGCCTTGTAGAGTGAGGATTGGAAGGGATGCAGGTATCCTTGCTATTTGTTGGTGCTGTGAAAAGGAAAGAATTCCATGGGGTCTTTAGTGTCTTGAAGCGTTCTGCACGATGATATAGTTCAGTGAGGGCAAAACACTTCCCTGCCCTTTACTTATTCTGCCAAATTGGAGCTTTTCAAGTCGCTTCTCATGCCAATTGAACCAGTTCACAGAGAACCCTGGACTGCTGAGGACGTCTGAGAGCATTACGTGTTCAGCTCCTGCACTTCCAGTTAGTGCCATCAAGGCGCAGCATCCCACCTCCCCTCCAATGCACCTCAGTCACACCATCCCAACCAGGAGAGGATGAGCATTAATGCCTAGTGGACCTCTTGCCTATTTGGCAAAAGCAGAGCAAGTCAGGGACCCAGGTTTGTAGAAGAGCAGTGAAAGGGAAGAAGAGATGCCGTTCGGAGGACTTACGGGACTGAAGGAGAAGGTGCTGAAGCCGGGGAAGGAGGAGATGAAGTATGCAGTGGGCGACTCTATGGGGAACCTGCAAAGGTAAGTGTACTTAATGAGGAAGTGCCTGTTCAATAAGGTGTTTATGTGTAGATCGGAAAAACACTAAATGTTGCTTTTCTGTTTAAAAAAGTTTACGACAGCATATTTTACTGTCAAAATAAAACCTCTGCTTAGAAGACTACTGTGAAAGTTTTATTGTGAACCTCTTTATTACCAAATGTAATACAAAATTTGAATTCATGCTTCTATTCTATTTTGTGTTGAATAATAGTCTTGATTTTTAACTATAAAATTTTTTGGTTTGTTTATGTTCTTAGTTTTCATGCTGTTTATTCTAATCTTCTGATTACTGGCGATATTCCTCTGATTTATTAGATCGCAGGAGACTAGAAGGTACCTATAAGATCAACATGATTAACTTACTGTCTAAAATATGAACTGAGTATGCTCTATATTATGTACACATTATGTATAAATATAGTGTATGGTAATGATTCTCATAGAGTAATGCTTTTGAAACACTGACACATATTCACAGAAGTGTAATGTACTTGGAATCATTATATGAATGGAAGATCACTGTCAAAAATAAGACAAACTGATAAAAGAGATTAAGCGAATAATTTCCTGTGCTCAGGTAATATTCTGTCATACACGGTTCAGGCGCTGCAGGATTCTGCAACTGGAACTGCTGAAATTGTCTTTAAACCACAAGATTTAAAGTGGAATCCCCTATTTATGGATTTTTATTTGAACAGATATTGTTAAATATTTCATTTGGAAAAAATATAGTGAGCACTATACAAGTGAAGCTTACTAAGTGAAGATAATAGTATGTTGTGTATATTGCAAAATACCAATCTAAAAATCAACGGTTCATTTTTTTCATCGATTGTCTGACAAACTGTACCAGAACTATACACTATCATGTATTGACAGGCAGTTAACTGTTGTTACCTGTAACCGTAAAAATGTTTCATCGGCCACTGAAGTAAATATTCATTGTCTCCTTTATATCATTTGTTAAGTACTCCATATGGTTCTCATTGCGTAGATCAGTAGATCAAAGATCTGCAGAACAGTAGATCTGTTGCTATATAATTGTTTGAGGATTAAATGCGGGACAACAGTACAACCTTATATGCTTGTCATTGTGTTCATGCCATTTGTGAGTTGTGAGCTAAAGCAGACCTTGTGAAAGCTTTGAGCCTCTCAGTCTTTCCAATAATCCTGATGAATCGCCATAATAACAAAACTGCAAGTCACAAACATAAGTAGAGAGAAAGGCCAGAGCTTTGGGGCGCTTCATAAAAAAAAAAAAAAACATTTTAAACTGCTATAGTAGTTCCATTAAACTTTCAGAGAATTCTCTCACTTCTTTGAGAGACATGAACTCAGGTGTGCATTTGAGAGTAGACATCATGAAAGTCATAGCTGTTGGATGGAGCATGAGAGACAAGATGGAGGTTCCATATTGGAGCAGGTGCACATGTGAATAAAAGGGAGTGTGTGACGAAAGATCCACTCCATGACCTTCCTGGAGCCACATGCTTGGTCACCTTTTGACCTCACTGATGGCATACATCAGCTTCCTTTTTATGTCTCATGTCTCTTCTACCTTTCTGCAGGAAGATTGATGGCACCAATGTGGATGAGGATGCGCCAATAGAGCTAACGGAAGATGGTAGGCCTGTGTCAGCTTCTCACCGCAGCCCACCGCTGCTCGACTGTGGCTGCTTCGGCCTGCCCAAGCGTTACATCATCGCCATTCTCAGTGGCCTGGGTTTCTGTATCTCATTTGGTATCCGCTGCAATCTGGGTGTGGCCATTGTGGAAATGGTCAACAACAACACGGTGTACATCAACGGAACTGCTGTGATGCAGGTGATAAAGGAACATGTATTCATTCATTCATCTTCAGTAACCACTATATCGATGTCAGGGTAGCTATATATCCAGGCAGGAATTCACTGGGCACAAGGCAGGAGTACACACTGGATGTGATACCAGTCCATTCCAGAGCACTATGAACACACACACACATTCTCACAAAAGGGCAATTTGGACTAGCCAATTCACATACCAGCATATTTTTGAGAGGTTGGAGAAAATCAGTGAACCTGATGGAAACCCATGTGGACAAGGGAACAGGTGAAATTCCACACAGACAGTAACCTGAGCCCAGGATCAAACCAGGACCCCAGGAGCTGTGAGGTGGTAATGTTACCTCCTGTACCAAAAACAAGGGCAAATACTCTTTATGAACGTATATATCTATTTCCCATCACTTTTTCACTGCAGAACGTTTTGACTTAAGACCACATCCCTTTGAATGAATTAAGGCTGCAATTGTAATGCAGAAGACAAAATAATTAACCGGCTCAGCTGAGGCGACAAGAGATTATCTTGGTTTTGATTTTAGCTGAAAATCTTATAAATGAGCTTTGGTGTAGTTAAGTACTGCAATTTCCTGCGGTCTGATTAAAGGGAAATACGAATAGCTAAACACTATCACTTTTTTGCTCTTTCTGTCTCTCTATTCATGAATCGGGATCTGTGTTTTGTGATAGATATTGTACTTGATCACTACATATGTTAATATTTGTTATTTTATACGTATTTTCCAGCCTGCCCAGTTTAACTGGGACCCTGAGACAGTAGGGTTGATACATGGCTCATTTTTCTGGGGTTACATTGTTACTCAAATCCCTGGAGGCTTCATTTCCAACAAGCTAGCAGCAAACAGGTGAGCACAATCCTCTTGGCATACTGCTCCACAGTCCATGTAGAGGCAAAGAGGTAGCTGATGCATGAAACTTGGTTATCTTCCCTGATAGCAAGGGCACTTAAAGTCTGGTCAAAGATGAGTCACTAATTAGTATCATATAACACAATACACTATTTATGTCCAGATTACTGGGAGAACAAATGCCTGGTCAGGGCTGGAAGGGTTAAAGCAGTGTGGTGTGTTGATGAGAGGTGTGATAGTACTCCTGTAATAAAAGCCTCACAGGAAAAAGAGGACGCAAGGCTGACAGAGTTAATAATGAAAGATCCTGTCGCAGATCTCTCCGTGAAACATCAGCCTCTAGAATATTACAAGTGTCACTTACACATGATTTTGTGGGGGAGAAAGCAGAAAAAAAAATGATGAGGTAAATGATGAGAAAAATCAGTGAATGGATCAGAAAATGGCTCCCTGCTGTATGACTCAGAGCGGTGGACAAAATGTCCTCCAAAATGTCCTTCATAAAGGCTTTATTGCTGTTCTTTATTTCATACTTGGTTATAGACATATTTGTTGCCAAAGTTCATAGTCAAATCTAAACTGTAGATGTCACTCATTCACCATGAGCTAGCTTTATTATTCAACAGTCATAAGACATAAGACATGCACATACTCATAATAATAAGATATTGCACATACTCATCACTTAACATTTGTACTAAATGTAAAAAGTATGCATCTTCAACACAATAAAAATAAAAATGTCTCAAAACTTGTTTTTCTCCATGTTTTCTCAGGGTGTTTGGAGCTGCCATTTTCTTGACCTCAATTCTAAATATGTTCATCCCGTCAGCAGCGAGGGTCCACTATGGCTGTGTCTTGTTCGTACGAATCTTGCAGGGACTGGTGGAGGTCAGTGCATTAGGACATTTAATCATTTGTTTCTTTCACATTTATTCAGAAGAGTCCACACTTTATCTTTAATTGCTCTGCTTAGTCCACGATTTTTTTTTCCATCCAGGGCAATGTACAAAAGTATCTTACGTTAGAAGTATTTTACTGAATTTAAACAGGACTATTTACAATGCCTAGATTGATTTTAAATAATTATCTAAAAGTTTGGCATTTTATATAAATTCAGCATTTTATCTTATTGTCAGTATAGTCAATAATGTCAATATAGACATTAAGAAAGAAAGACACATATAATTAACAAACAGAACAAAAGAAAATTAGAAAACAAGAAGAAAGTAAGACTCAACTGCAAAAGCAAGAAATAAACACAACACAAGCAGAAAGCAGTAACTAATAATAAGCAGGAAATGTATTTAAACACACTAACGACAATAATACAGATCTAAACTAGCAGTTAGACTCAGATCTGTGGAAAGGATTGTGCTTTTCATAGTCTCTTCATAGTTTCATAGATTTTAAATGAAAAGCCCACCCTGAAGCATATTAAATGTGTTTATAGTGAAATATTTGTGATGTGCTAAGTGATTCTGGTGCTAATTTGTTAGTTGCTGGACAGGGAGACATTGCTGGGACATTTACAATGGTGTTTAACAGGAGAAAAAACTTTCAAAGATCTCAAATGGAGTAATGGTCAGATTTTGCTGTTGGCTCCTAAAAGCAAAAAAAACCCAACTATTTCCTAAACTATTGTTCAGTGATGCTCAACATCATCCAACACAGAAGTAGTGGAGACAGTAGCTTTGTACTCTAAATTCCAGGATGCAATACAGCTGTACAAGGCAGTTGTAGAGTTATGAGGCTAGGTTAAGATACTATATCAAGCACAATGGCAGCAGTGGTGTTAGCATGGAAGTTGAAACTTTGGAAACTTATCTGTTTGTGAATGAATATTTTGGGTTATATCCTAGAAAGAAGTTAGTAGAGAGGTGAAACTGACACTTCTTGGCCTCCGTGTACAGCCTGTGCTCCAAATGTCACATCAACACAGACTTCACATGACCTATGTGCTCCTCTGGGGTTCTGGGAATACAGCAGGATGTATATACAGTGCTGATTTCTTCTGTTTTTGTGTGTATCTCATACTAAATCGTTTCAGAATTTAATGCAAAATCTAAGATAAAACAAAGGCAACCTGAGTAAACACAAAATACAGTTTTTTAAAGCATAATGTTATTTATTGAAGCAAAAAAGTTATCCAATACCAACTGGGCCTGTGTGAATGTATTTACTAATTCCCGAAATATACGAAACCTTCCCAGAAGTGGCCGACCTTCCAAAATTCCTCCAAGAGCACAGCAACTTCTCCAGGAAGTCACAAAAGAGCCAAGGACAACTTCAAAGGACCTACAGGCCTCTCTTGCATCAATAAAGGTCACTGTTCATGACTCCACTATCAGAAAGACTCTGGGCAAAAATGGCATCCATGGAAGAGTGGCAAAGTGAAAACTACTGCTAGCCCAGAAGAACATTAAGGCTCGTCTGAATTTTCTCAAAACACACCTTGATGATCCTCAAACCTTTTGGGAGAATGTTCTGTGGACTGATGAGTCGAAAGTGGAACTGTTTGGAAGACAGGGGTCCCGTTGCATCTGGCATAAACCAAACACAGAATTCCACAAAAAGAACATCATACCTACAGTCAAGCATGGTGGTGGAGATGTGATGGTGTGGGGATGCTTTGCTGATCCTGGGCAACTGCAATAGTTGAGGGAAACATGAATTGTGCTCTCTACCAGAAAATCCTAAAAGAGAATGTCCGGTCTTCAGTCCGTAAGTTGAAACTCAAGCACAGCTGGATTATTCAGCAAGTTGATGATCCAAAGCATATGATTAAGTCCTAGTGCTGGAAGTGAAAGGCTGATCTCCAGCTATCTGAAGCGTTTGGTTACAGTTATCGCTGCTAAAGGTGGCACTGTTAGAACACAGAGTTGTAGCAGGATGCAAGTGCAGGTGAGCATGTAGTTTATTCAGATATAGACAAATCCAAATCGTAAATCAAACTCGTGGTCAAAAACAGTCCAGGGTCGAGTGATCAGCAAACAGGGTATCAAAGGCAAAACAGTAATCAAAAAAGTGAGCAAAGGCAAGGATCAAAACCAGAGAACATAGAGCAAAATAAACGACTTGGTAATGACAGACCACAAGGGAAACGATGAAGCTGTAACAAAAACAGGCTTATAAAGGTGCAAAAGACAAACACCTTTTCACAGCACTGTAATATAAACCTACTACTATATTTATCCGTGGTATTGAAGCTCAGTTTTTAAAATGAGGGATTGTTTCCCACTCTATGAGCAGGAATACTCACTCAGCCTATGCCTGATTTCCCAGTCAGGCATGTCAAAGCGTACCTCTTTTACACAGCTGGGATGTTGTCTAGACCATAGGGTATCACTACATATTCCTAGTGTTGCAAGGTCTTAGAGAAGACAGTCTTTTACTCATCTCCGTCCTGGATACAGACAAGATTATACACTCTGCTCAAGTCACGTTTAGTGAAAACTCTGGCTCCATGCAACTTTTCTAGTGCAGGGAGTAATGAACTTCTCGGTGACCTGATTCAGTCCTCAGTAAACAACTGACAGCCCCAATACTCTATCCTTATTCTTCACAATGAAGGAGCTAGCTTATGGTGAAGACATAGAGGGTCAAATGAATCCTTGCATAGGGTGTGCCTGCATGTACTTCTCCATAGCAACAATATCCTTGCTGAATAAGGGGTAAAGGTAGAGGAGTGGCATCAGGTTAACAATACAATCCTAGTGTTTGTGTTGAGGGGGTTTTGTGGCACCTTGCTGGCTAAGGATCTCTGTCAGATGGAGGTATTCAGGTGATATACACTTGCAATAGTGATGGAGGATGGCATCTGCATTTACATCTCCGCTAGCAGTCAGATTGACCCAGTGACTGGGTTATTCAATAACACAAAAAAAATTAGAAGTGCACATGGGACTGTACCACCACTCCTGATTGGATTCTGACCAATCCTGCCAGCTCCTGTAAGACAGTCTTGATCAATCCCACCCACTCAGGATGTTATTTTTGTTTGTACCATCACACAATATTTTCTAATAAACTTAATTTCCTAAAATATAAACAAATAAATTAAACCATAGACACCCTGACCAGGATAAAGAAGTAACTGAAGATGAATGTGAATGAGTGAACATGGTAAGCTTATATTATAAGCCAGTCAGCCTACAACTGCTATAACAATGGAAGTTAGGTTGGCCTTGCTTTTCCCCGTAACCTTGTTCATCACATTTTCCACAAATGCTGATTTACATTCTCACTGCTCTAAAAATATCTCAAACTAACCAACAGAGTATCATGTTTACTTGCCTGCTTTCTTTAAACAAACCTTTGGGAAAACTTTTGAAGTGGTGATGCAGTGACTATATCTTGCTCTGAAGATATCATTATTGAATTATGTTAGAAAAATGTATTTACTTGTTGGAACCGGGTGCACGTATTCATGGAAGAATGCAACCTTCTGGTCTCTGAAGAGTCTGGCCATGAACTTGTACAAATAATCAGTGCTCCGGGGGAAGAGCCTCTGAAGCTGAGACTAATGTTAAAGTATAATGCAAACTGCATTATATCAATTGTGAATTTACATAATGTTGTACTGTATATAGTGGTAGATAGGTCTGAAGAATTTGCCCTGGCTACAACCCTGTAGTAAGGCATTTATGATGGTAACCCACATAGCTCAATTTGCTGAGATAAAGTTTGTCAAATCCGGTCAGAAAATCCTGTTTTTGTGTTTCAGGGAGTCACCTATCCAGCTTGCCATGGAATGTGGAGTAAATGGGCTCCTCCACTAGAAAGAAGTCGCCTGGCGACCACATCTTTTTGTGGTAAGTACATCTACAATAAATGATTTTTTAATAAATGATCTGTGCAGCATTGAGTTAATGACATGGAAAACAATATTGAGGTGCAAGTAATTAAGTGGTGTAACTGTGGATGTACTAAGCATGTGTGAATGTTACTTTCTTACCCACACTTCTGTTTCCTTCCTATGTGTCAACATATTTATAATGAGAAAATGAGACGAAAGCAAGGATTCATAGATTCTCAGATAGTCATTAAGCAGCCTACACACAGTGTCAATGTCCAGTATTAAAGCAAGTTGAACACCAGGGGGAGGTTGTTTTGTTTTGCAGATGTTTGTCTACTCATTACAGGACCGCCACACCCAACACCCTCCCCTTCCCCCATCCCCACAGATAGACACAAATCCATTAAAAATATCCTTCTTTTTCAATAAAATGGTGTCATGACAACCCATTCTTTATATTGCTCTTGACATTGCTTCTGAATAGAGGTGGTGAGCCCCTTCTGAATATGTGGGAGACCTTCTCTCATTGATACAAATGAAGAAGCACACTCCTCTCTGCCCAAAAACATGCTGGAAAATGCTATTCTACTCCAAAAAAAGTGTTTGTGAGCTGTCCTGCACATTTTAGTTGTGTACATGTTGTTTCGTTTCACTGTGTACTGTACAAGCTGTATATGGTTGAAATGACAATAAAAGACATTCTAAATCATTTAGAACTACATATTTGCAGAGTTTCCCCAACACATTCATATAGCACCTTCCTCAACAGTTTCAAAATGAGGGCTGTGTAACATCACAAAAATAATATATGACTGCAATAGCTGACCTGTGGTCATTTTTCAGATATGTCTGCAACCATTTGAGGCCCCTAATGTATTACATGGGAGACTTGCTGTAATTACAGTTCACATAAAAGAATCCCAGGCTTTGCTCTTGGTGACACACTAACTACTCTCATGTGGGTTCTGCTTGACAGGCTCATATGCAGGTGCTGTGATTGCCATGCCTCTGGCAGGAGTGCTAGTTCAATATGTGGGCTGGCCCTCAGTTTTCTACATCTATGGTGAGATCACTTTTCAAGCAAATACCAAAATCACATGATGTTTAGTCACCTTTTAGAATAAGGAAACCAACTGATCAATATGAAATATGTGTTGCTGTTTCTTCATTGTATAATTTCTTACTTTTAAGGGATACAGGAGTATACTAATAGCAGTGTAAAAGTGATATTTTATTTTTATTCTTATTGCATTTAGAATATACTCACTCAGATGTTTGCAATCTGGAGGAAACGGAATGAAAAAGTGCATGTAATATGATATCATGACACAAATGAGTAACAGTAACAGAAAAAGTAACAGAGTCCAACGTTAACCCCAGGTTTTTACGTAACCTTCCTTATTCTATTCTGGGAATTGACCGCTATCATATGAAGAGAAGACAGCTGATATATGAATACACTTATCACTTATCAGCAATTGGCTATTTTGAACATTTGAATTATCATGTGAGTCATTGCTTATCATCCCAGGTTGAACTACATAACACATTACATTTCCATCAGGAGTGATCTCTGATAGTATGTTGAATATTAGTGAATACTATTCAAAATGTTTGCATTTTTATTCTGTATAGTAATATATTTCTCATGCATTTTATTTACTGCACAAATAAACATCACTAATGTTTTTGGATGTTTGTATTCTTCAGGAGTTTTTGGAATCATATGGTATACTTTCTGGCTACTGCTTGCCTATGAAAGCCCAGCTGTGCATCCTACTATTAGTGAAGAAGAAAGAACATACATTGAGACCACGATTGGAGAAGGGGTCAACTTAATGAGTGCTACTGAGGTACAACACCAAAACCCAAACGTCAAACCAAACTCAACTGCAGATGTTTGAAAACATGGATGCCATGATTGTTTTCTCTTCAGAAATTCAAGACTCCATGGCGACGGTTCTTCACCTCTATGCCAGTCTACGCCATTATCGTGGCCAACTTTTGCCGCAGTTGGACCTTTTATCTCCTGCTTATTAGCCAGCCAGCTTATTTTGAGGAGGTTTTTGGTTTCCCCATCAGCAAGGTGAGCCCTGTTTTTTTCCTTTATCCTTTTTCCTATATTGAACTCATTTAAACATGGTCAACAATGCTTTCATTCAACAAATATAAATATGAACATGGTCAACTTTTGAATCGTATTAATTTCTTTTGCCCCATTTTCTCCCCATATGGTCATTTGTGGATTCCCAGTCATTAGCTAATGCTTCTCGATCACACAACAGCTACCAATCAGGGAGGGTGAAGTCTAGCATGTGCTTCCCCTGAGACACATGAAGCCAGCCACTGCATGTTTTCAAACTGCTGCTCATTCTATAGTAGATGAACATTAAGAGGAAAGTGCTAACTGCCCTCTTCCACATAGATGAACTCACAGATTTCCATGATTAACTAGTGACACTCTAATTTACTGGGGAGAAAGTAATGTCATCCCTCCCACCCAGACAGTATGTCCAATTTTGCTGTCTCTGGCCAGAGATGGCTGAGAAACTGTTAGGATTCAAACTTGCAATTTCCTGGCAATAGGGCGAACACTTTTCTTGGGAGCTGGTATTCAACATATGAATGTATCATCTCTTAGGTGGGCATTTTGTCAGCTGTGCCCCACATGGTGATGACCATCATTGTGCCGATTGGAGGGCAGCTCGCAGACTTCTTGAGGAGCCATAAAATCCTGTCCACCACAACTGTGCGCAAGATCATGAACTGTGGAGGTTGGCACTAACTGAAACTCAGTTCTTAAAATAAAATAGGGTCAATGAAACATGTTGAAGAATTCTTAATATGATGACCCAATGCTCCTTTCCTGAATGTGTGGCTCTCAGGGTTTGGGATGGAAGCCACATTGCTGCTGGTGGTGGGATTCTCACATACACGGGGAGTAGCCATCTCATTTCTTGTCCTAGCAGTTGGCTTCAGCGGCTTTGCCATATCAGGTTAGAGTGACATGAGCTTCAGAAAATGTATTATTTAATCATATCCACCAAAAACATAGCAATAAAGTGGTGTTATGAATCTCAGGTTTCAACGTGAATCACCTTGATATTGCGCCCCGTTATGCCAGTATCCTGATGGGAATCTCCAACGGCGTAGGCACACTGTCTGGTATGGTGTGTCCTCTCATCGTTGGAGCACTGACCAAACACAAAGTGGGTGCTGCTCTAATTGTTGATAAGTGCATGTGCATACAGTGGTTTACAGCAAAGGACGAGTTTCAAGGTATAAATGTTTTAAATAATTAGGCGTAGTGGAATTTTTAAATTAGAACTAAGTTTGTAGGACGTCTGTGCATCAGGCTACATTCTTTGTCTGTTATGATTAACAGTCCTGTGTGATGCCATGCATTTTCATTTCCTTAAACAGACCCGTCGGGAATGGCAGAATGTGTTCGTGATTGCTTCCATGGTCCATTATTGTGGTGTGATTTTTTATGCCATCTTTGCGTCTGGTGAAAAACAAGACTGGGCTGACCCTGAAAGCACTAGTGAAGAGAAGTGTGGCATCATTGGAGAAGACGAACTTGCTCAGGAGATGGAGCCCAACTCTGACAGCTCCCTCACCACCAGCAAGAAAATGTCTTACGGGACTACAGAGACCTCAGCTGGCCGCAAAAAGGGCTGGAAAAAGAAAAGAGGCGTGACCACGCAGGAGGAAGATGAAAGAGGACCATCACATTATGAGAATGGGGACTTTCAGGAGAATTATCAATGACATTTGGGGTTCGTCAAGAGCCCAGGACTACTCTCAACTTATTGGTATGCTTCGGACGTGATGATATTAAATTAACCTCTCCACTGCAACTCCACTGGATCCATGCAACATTACCCATGTGGTTGTGCAATATGATGAGGTTGTTTTTTTTTTTGCAATTAATCTGACTTTTCATCCTTCCTTCCTGAAACTGTATAAATCCATTCATTATAAACCCATTAGTTCTTTATTAGACATCAGTCTCTGTGGTTATGTGATGGGCTATGCTGAGATAATGAAGGGATTTATAGAAAACATTTTGTCTGTTTCTTCATATTTCATTTTGAGAATTCTGCAGCTCCAAAAAGTCCAAAAAGAAAAGATTTCAATTAATTCAATAAGTATTAATATTAATATCTAACTCTTTTATCAATATTTTAAGACAACGTCATGAAATGATTATACAAATAACGTTATTAATTTGACATTTATCCCCATAGTCAATAAGTCGGAATATGCATTTATATATATATATATATATATATATATATATATATATATATAAATACATACATACACACATATAATTTTTAAATTTTGTTTACTTTGGTTTATCAAGACCTGTTGTTTTAACCTATGCAATAAAAGGTAAATATCAAATTTGTGTGAATATTTATACTGGATCCTGAACACAATGAGCTTTCCTTCTTCACATTGCTCATTCGCATTGCTAATGTAGGAGCAACCTGCAGCTTTGTTTCTAAACCTGGCAAATCAACCAAAACACCTGCATTATTTTAATATGTCATGGATCTCGTTAAGGTTTAGTGTTTAGATCTAGACTTAATGGACTTGCACAAGGAACGCCCAATTCAGATAAATATAGCATTTATGTTATGTCTTTTGATTAAAAAACTGTACCAATTCACACCAATACAAAATGAAAATGTAATAATTCATGTTCAAAACCAGCAATGTGCCTCTTTTATAAGCACAGCTCAGCTCTATTGTCAATGTAAATTTATTGATAAAATTGATGTTTAAATGTAAAGATATAATGCTAGATATTGCAGCTATTACTATCTGTAACAGTTTAAGTTAAGGCAAATAAAGTACATGTTTCAATTCATATTGTCTATGTATTTTTATTTATTTATATAGGTCATTTGCATAAAAATAATTCCACTAATGCAATTTATTGCACCTATTATTTTTAATCATACACTATAACTTACTGTCAAGGGCTGGTCATAGTGAACGATCTACCCTTGCACAAGCTATGGCCATACCTAGTTCATTACAATGTTTTCATCATATTGTTTAGAGAAGGGTTTTTTTTTTTTGTGGTACGTTACACCACTAATGAGCTAAGTGAGGAAACAGTGATGCTCAGTAACTAGAGCCTCTATCTTGTGAGCTGTTCATGTTATCATGCTGTTCTGCTCGACTGTGCTTGTTTATGCTGAATTGCTTAAATTGGCTCACCCAGTCGTTATTAAGGGCTGACAAAACTCCGCTGGTTTGTGTCATGTGGAAGTAAACATCCTTTTCTTTATCACTTTTAAAACAACTGAACATTTTATTCCAGCAGCAACATTTTATTCTGCAAGTACTACAGAGCAAAAGATACTCTAAGTCTTTAATCCTAAATTCTTTGCATTTTAAGTAAAGTGCATCACAGGGGTAAAAAAAAAACAAACAAACAAACAAAAAAAACAGTAAACATTTGGAGTAATCACTATGGTATGCCATTCTCGGTGGCACCACAGCATGCCTTAGTTCAAGGTCATGGACCATGTAATAATCTGACACTAACACATTTTATTTTGGATTTTGATGGCATATTTAAGGGGCAGTTTCCAAGTTTAACGAGCTCTTTGATTGTTTTATTTCACCATCCTGTCTTTTATCTTATGTTTTATGATTTGGTGTGGTTCTAAACCAGTAAGTTGCACATACACTGAATGTGAGATCAAGTGTCAGACATTGTGGCCTTCAGGATATTACACTATTTGGAGAGTACATTGTGTCTCTTTATTTAAAATCTTGTAAATATTTAACAGAATTGGGTAGGACTGATAATGTCATAGCTTCTGTCTATGATCTGGCAATTTTGATATCTCCACTGCTGGTTTACAATAATGGTGAGTAAAGTCCATAACAACAGTGTACAGTAGCTGATAGTAGAGGCATGTGTGTGTGTGTGTGTGTCCTTCAGTCAAGGCCAACTACTCCCTATTGCCCTCTTCACTCTCTGTGCAGCAGCTACACAAACAGTAAAGAGCCAATGGCAAAGGTTTTATTTATTTCAGAATGCTTTGTGTGTTGACTCAGAAAGACCCACTCTGGATGGAGCAACAGCCAGTAAATGATTAAGAGTTTATTCACAATTATAACAGCACTGGTCTTCATCATAGTTCAGGTTAATTTCCTTTCAGAAGTGGGGTGTCTGGTGACTAAGAGTGAACAGGATGTGCCATGCGCCAAAAGAGCTCATATTGAAGAAACTCTTTTGCGAGTGGAATGGGAGTGAATCATTATATTTGGTCATATTATCACTGATAATTATTCTCTAGAAGATTCTTTTGAACATATGTAATACTTGTAACCAATATAACCCATCAACTGCAATTAGACATAAATTATATAAGTGGGCACATTAGATAAAGAGATCTCAGAGTGGAATGAATCAACCTTTTTTCCCATAAAGACTACTATTTTATATTTATTTTCATCAATCCAGTTTACAAAGGCTTGCAGCTTTGTTCCCAAAGGGCACTTGTGTTGTGTGTGGATGAGCAGAAACTGTCAGACATTAAATGAAAAGAAAGGTGTTGTCTGTATGGAGTTTTGCATGTTCTTTGGCCACATGTGTTTCCTCCAGGTTCCCACATCCCAAAAACATGCATGTAGGTGCACTGGCTACACTAAACTGCCACTAATTGTGAAAGGTGTGTGACAGTGTGTGCACATGATGCCTTGTGATGGATTTATTTCAGACCCATGAGAGATTTGTGCAGGCTTTAGATACTGACATGTATCGTGTTGACAATGGATGCATGGATGGCAATGATGGATGAATGGATGTAATCATGTTTGTACAGTGTGTGTGTGTGTGTGTGTGTGTGTGTGTGTGTGTGTGTGTGTGTGTGTGTGTGTGATCTCTGCCTGGGACTTGGTTATGCTGGGCTGATATCTAGGGAGGTGATGGTGCTGCTATATTTGTGGGGCTGTCAGCCAAGGTTTAGGAGGTGATGGGAGAAGCCAGATGAGGGGGTAGGGGGAGGACTATTAGTCCTAATGGAGCGAGAGTTTAATTAATAACTACTGTCCCCTTTCCCCATGACCTGATCTGTCCAGCCTAGACGCCTAACAGAAGCAGCTATTTGTCCATATCCAAATACTGATGATTCCAAATATCTGTTGGACTTTTGAAGAACCATATATTATGTGAAACAGATTGGAAGCAGAGATCAACCCCAAGAATAAAAAGTAGGTAAGAAAATAACTTTTTAAATATCACAAACAAAAGAATCGAAATAAAACGACTTACCAGCATAATGAAGGAAATTACACCACAGTTTTATAGTCCTCATGGACTATAAAAAGGACTTTGTACTATTGACTTAAGAGGGATGATGTGAATATGATTCTGTAATGTCATGACGGTTTGCCTGGTTTTAGGAAGATAGGAACTTAGAAGAAGAAGAAGAAGCATGTTCATTTGTCTGGAGATACCAAAGCTTAAAGAGTTGAAAAATCTAAGACTATATAATTAATTCATGTATGTTCAATTTTAACCGCAGTTCATTTTCGTTCAGCTTTAATAACTTCAAAATCAGTTTAAAAAATATATTAAATACACTACTAAACTTTAAAATTTTTTAAATGACTTTGCTAATGACGTTGCACTGTTCTGACTTTGAGGCAAATGTATTTTATTGCAAATGTGCGAGCAATATGACACAGTAATTACCATATAGACGTACATATTGTCTTACAAGCCTGACCAAAAGACTGAAAGACTGTTCTTTCATCTTAAACAACATAGCTACTGATATTTAAGAGTCTTGCAGAATCTATGCCTCGAGGTGCATTGAAGCTGTCCTGGTGGCCCATGATGGCACTTTACTAAGACATTTTAATTTGTTACTTGTGATCATTTATACTTAAATTAAAGTTTCTACATATGAAATAAATATAAATATCTACAAATATTTGTACCCTTTGCCTTTTCAGCCTGCATCATTTCTCTTAGGTACACTGTCAATTAGTTTAGTAAGGAAATCAGCTAGTATGGTATTATTTAACATCTTGGAGAGCTTGTCAAAGCTCCTTTATAGTCCCCCTAACTTCTGTTTCTGCAGGGAATTCATGACCTTTTAATCTAAAACAGTTGTCTATTAATCAGTATCCTATTTCCTTTGATGGCATACATAAATGTTTTCAGTATTTGGCTTTTTTTTTCTTACCGAGATATGAATGTATGATACATTAAATTGATATTAAAGATAAAAGTTAACTTAAGTTAACTTGTGATTGGTTTGATAAAAAAGTAGAGGTGATTTTTGTGAAACAGTACGTTGTTAATATAATGTAATTAATATGGTAGGAGTAGAAAAATGCCAATGTAGTCCACAAAATGTCCAGAGAAACCCAGTGTTTCAAATATCTAGAGGTTTCAGATCCTACAGCCTCAGAAGCACTTTGCTTGTACAGTTCATGAAGGGCCTTCGTCCAAATAGTCCTGTTTCTGTGGAAACTTTGTGTGCTTTGATGCCCTTTTACTACATCCAGCATTATTAGTAATTAGAAGTAGTAAACATCCAGCATTAGTATTTATTGCATTCTTCTTCAGAAACATCAATATAATTAGATTACAGTAGAATTACATTTCCCACATATTCCACCTGAGAGTCCACACACATGCCTAGGCCTTTTATAGAAATTACTTATGATACTTATGTTATGTTATTGTGCTCTGATCTCAGTTATATATTTTTTCAGGGTTAATCTTATCAGTTCTGTTCTGCATTGACAAATCAGGCCCATTTTGGCCCTAGGGCCACACATAGGCTTCTGGATGAATGAGTGGGTAGGCCCTGATGTCAATGTTGTGGGACCACTGCAGATGCCACCAAGTGATGGCTTCTCCCTGCCAGAGGGATCACACTTCTTTGGTAAGTAGGTCCATGGTTAAATAAGCAAAACAAAATCCAAGCCACTGGACATACTAGTGCTTCTAATTCTTTCATTTAAGTCATACTGAATCATCAATGGATATATGTATGATCATTTTTACTTTTCACAATATCAGTATGAAGTATGTCTGAAAACCATGTGTGAAAGTGACTCTGGTCTTTTACGATCCAGCTGCATGTAATAGACATAGAAATGAGACTGTCAGGTTAATAAGCAACCGTGGCAACCTTTGTTCCCCTTGGCACTATTGAGCCAAGAATGAAGTTATCCTGGAGTGGCTGGGGTTTATGAAATGAGAGCTCTTTTCCAATAGTGAAAAAAGGAGTTACTTTGATGAATTAAAAAATGTTCTCTGTTGGTCAGTTTTTGGCCCAGAGGCAGATGATTGGTGCCCACACTGGGTCCTGCTGAAATGTTCATGGGGCAGGAAAAGACTTCAGGTTGGTACACAATGTGTTGTAGAGAGACAGAAGGAATGAATGGTAAATTTGATAATTAAGGAATAATTTAAGTGTAATGGGTAAGCAGTGAACAGAATGTTTTTGTGCCCTCTTTAGTTGATTTTAGAGGGAGAACTATGGTTAGTTTTGTTACTTAGTAACTATTGTTGTTACTAAATTAAAACCCTAAAGTGACAAAAAAATGTCTTTGTTTAAGTGGATGTACACTTATATTTATATTACGTACAATTGAATTATGAAGCCATATATGTCAATTTAGTGTAAATACCTCTTGAATGGTTAGGTGTTGGCACAAATTGTATGTGGTTAATTATTTCTGACTTTACTAGATTTTTAGCAGACTGCAAAATGTTTTATAACTGAAGCTGTTTTCTGAGTAGAACTCTTGCTCTCGTACCAGCAAATTTGTAAAAATAGAAAAATAGACTTGATTCAATTAATATGGAAAGTTTAATGTTAGGATTAGGAGTGTGGTTAGTGTTTGTACCTTTCCTTATGGCTTAATGTGTATGAAATCAAGTGAAATTTCCATTAATTTTGCCCATACTTGCACAAATTTGTTTTTAAAACTCTACTGTGCTGTAGTGCTAGTGCTGCTACTACTAAGTACACCGGTAACAGTACTACTGTTTGTTGTGGTTTTGCTAATTACTGCTTTGGTATAGGGTACATTAACACTGTGTGGCTATCTCCATGCTGTTAACTTGAGCTCCGTAGTTTGATGACATGTTTAAACTGACAGCCTGACATTGTCTCCTCCTCTTTCAGATATTCTGGCAGAGCAGAGTAGCCCTCTGCTTCAGGACCAAGAGGTCTTGCCTTTCGGCAGCTATCCAGGCATGCAGTTCTCCACAATGGAGCAATCCATGTCCTCACCATCGTACTACTCCAATCAGCACTATTATCCCCAGTACAGCACAGAAGACTGGTGCTCCCCGATCCCCATGCTGGAACTGAGGAAAGGCCCACTGGAGGGGAGCTATGAGACAGAGATCGAGGAGCCAATCCCTGTTGTACCAACTGTATATAAGAGACCTAGACATGCTGCCAATTCAGGCAGGTTCAAAGGAGAAGAACTGTGTGTGGTGTGTGGGGACAAAGCCTCGGGGTACCACTATAACGCTCTCACGTGTGAAGGATGTAAAGGTGAAGACCAGAGATTGCTATGTTGGTTTGAGATGAGCTTATGGCATAACGTACAGTATGTTGCTGTATTTCATCAACCCACTAGAAATTGTGGATGTGTAGACCTATAACCTCTAACCTTTCCACATTTCAATTAGGGATGCACCGAATGTTCGCCAACCGAAATTATTCAGCCGAAAATAGCAAAAAAAGCACTTTCGAATAAGTGAAAAGGCCAAATAAATTTGACCGAACAGTGACGTGTTTGATGACGCGACCAAATAGCCTAGCAACCACAGTGAAACCAAATGTCACGACCTCGATGAGGGGGCGCGCACATGCACGAGCTACGTGCACGAGCTACATGCCCTTCGGATGTTTACTGTGCGTTTGTTTTGTTTCTGTCACATTGCAAGACGTAAGGGAGTAGAGTACGGAAGCAGGTAAAGACGTATTTATTTAAGGGCAGGCAGACAAATCCTATATCTACTATAATACTCCGCGAGGTGTACAGGGACGCTGTGGTACATATATCCCCAGTATAATCAGCCGTATAGAACCGAATAGAACCATTTTTTGCACTCTTGTCAATGCACTTTTTAATGCACTTTTTTGTTGTAGGCTACAGAGTGTTACATTCTTTCAGCAGTCAGTTATAGGCCTAACATCGGCTATTCTAGGGGAGCTCAAAGATGACCACATAAAAATATTTTTATTTTACTCATTTATTGATTTAAAGTTATATTGTGCCTTGCTGGTAGCCTATGCCTGCTGGAATGAAAAAAAAAATCTTCAGTGTTAAATAAATATTTTGAAATTGTAGTTTTTGTAATTGATTTTTTTCTTTGAAAAGCAAGACAAAATAGTAAAAAGCACATTTTGACTATTTAATTTATGCAGTGGTGGAAAAAATGGCAAAATAAATGGAAAAAACGTGTTCGGTCTTCGGCTTTCGGCCAAGTTTTTCGTTATATTCGGTTTCAGCTTCGGCCAAGAATTTTCATTTCGGTGCATCCCTAATTTCAATCACTCCAATGTATTATCTGTAGCCTTCCTTTTAGTAATATCATGCCAAATCTACATGACTATTTCAGCAATCAGTTCCAGTTCCTCTAAATTCCTCACTTGTACTAAATGCATAATAGTACATCTTCATAGCACATTTGAGACAGTAACCCAGCCCCTATAACTCTGACGCAGTATATGACATGCAACCCCATGATCCAATTTTAGCTCTTTGAAAAAGCCTTGGCTGGATGACTGCCAGTGTAATTCCACCTGTGCATGGACAATGCCCAAAGGGCAGCCACTGGGCTGTACTCTCCAAGTCCCAGAGGCTTGATGCTCCCTCACACCCAGTCTAGATTTTGTTCCCTCTCAGCTTTCTGCTGAATAATGACGCAGGCAACTGGAGCTTTGTGCTTCCATGCAATGTTAATGTGTGTCATTGTGTTCATCAGCTCATGCTAGAATGTGTAATTACTTGTCCAAGAAGCATTGGACTGCGGAGGTCTGATGCCTGGAAGTAGGCATGGAGCAGTACTATGTTACAGCATCGTGTGTAACTTACACTGAAATACAGTAATAATTTAAAGGAAGCATTGTCAAGGTCATATAGAAGCAGTGTCTGTTTGTTGTCTCAAGCTATTGTCTTATCTTACAAACAAAAAATTACATATTACTTAATGTACCATCTGGCAGTCAGGTGTTTCATCTAAAGTTTCATCCAAAAAATTTTCAACAAAAGCATCCATACACATATATTGCTTTCTTGCAGGGTTTTTCAGAAGAAGTATAACAAAGAATGCAGTATATAAGTGTAAAAGTGGAGGGAACTGTGAGATGGACATGTACATGCGCAGAAAATGCCAAGAGTGCCGACTCCGGAAGTGCAAGGAGATGGGAATGCTTGCAGAATGTGAGTACAAAAAAACGCAACGAGAACAAAAGCTTCTCCCATGACAACATATATCCACTAGTTAATTAAAGCTATTTTGTGATAATGCTTAAATGAACCTACATAAGATAATGGTAAAAAAACTTGAGTCTCTGAATTTGTTGTGTAATTTTTATAGAGAAGTTCTGCCACAGTTTACCCCAACTGCTCACTTCTACCTCATGACATTATATTATACCACTATATCATTAACTGACAGTCAGACTGCGGACACTGGATAAGATCAAACAGATAGTGATTATTGTAGAATCAGGAGCTAATATACTGCAACTGAGAGACAGAAAGTCAGACAGTTCTGAAAAGTGTGACTATAAGGTTCAAAAATGTAAAAAGAAGGCTTATTTATAGACTTGTTTACATTTCCAAATGTGAAAACTATCCACTAACTGTCTATAAAAATGTCATCCATTCATCTTCATTGACCATTTTATCCTGGTCTGGGTTGCAGAGCCTATCCCAGGAAACACTGGGCGTAAGGAACACTGGGAATACACCTTGGGTGGGATGCCAGTTTATCAAAGGACACCATGCACACACATACACACACCTAGGGGCAACTGAGAATAGCCAATCCATCTACCAGCATGATTTTGGGAGGTGGGAGGAAACCAGAGAACCAGGATGAATTCCACAGTGACACTGGGAGAACATTCAGAACTCTGCATAGACAGTATCCTAAGCTCAAGATCAAACTAGGAACCCTGGCATTTTGAAGAGGCAACACTACCTGCTGCACCACTGTGCTGCCACACAGTGGAAAATCATTTACCTAATATTTATACTCTTTCAGATATGATTAATCCTAGAACTTATGGGTTCTTCGATTTGTCTCTCTAGATGCCTATGAGAGTCTTTCCCTATCAGAGAGGGTTTTAAGTGGAACCTCTGTAGGATGCCAAGAACCCTTAACTATCCAAAGAACCCTTGAAAACCTATTTTTCTAAAAGTGTAAGAGTGTGAAAGGAAGTGTGGAATCACTTATGATTCCTTGGAGCTGAGGAGGCTAACTGAGAATGTGTCTGAATGTTGAGTTTTAATGGAATGAAAGAACAGCTGGCAGTAAGGGTAGGTTTGATGAAAGTATTATTGCATTATGGGCTTCCCAGTGATGCAGCATAATTAGGCAAGCTGCAGTGCATGGAGCTGTCAGGTAGAGTAAAGAACAGGCCGTACTCAGCTCCTGTTGCTCATAAATAGTGCATTAACATTTATATAAATATTGCAGGCAGCAGGCATTCGGCGTTCGACCTGTTCCCAATGCATGTCCAGTCAAACAGTCGCTAATCTGCCCTGGAAAAAATCCAAAGTCTGTCTTAAAGTCTTTTCTTATTCACCGAGGGGGCAGTTCCCTGAAGCTCATTCATGTACCTGAAGCAGTAACACCAAATGCAATCTTGTATGTATTATGTATATATAAGTCAATACCTACCGTTCAAATCACAAAAAATCTGAAAATGAAAATACTTTTAAAAGTGAAAAAAGTCTAAATAAAAAAACCCATAAAGAATAGAAATGAAATACTACATAATATTTTGCTGTGACCAGCCTTTTTCAGGAAAACTGCCTTCAGAATGTTCTATATTTCTGCACAAATATGACCCAAAGCATCATCAGATTTCCTTTTAGAAGTCCTAAAAGTAGATAAAGTGAACCCAATTAAACAAATGAGACAAAAATATTATACTTGGTCATTTATTTATTGAGGAAAATGATCCAATATTACATATCTGTGAGTGCCAAAAGTATGTGAACCTTTGCTTTCAGTATCTGGTGTGACACCCTTGTGCAGCAACAACTGCAACTAAAAGTTTCCGGTAACTGTTGCTTGGTCCTGCACATCGGCTTGGAGGAGCTTCAACTCTGGGATGTTGGTGGGTTTGCTCACATTCACTGTTTGCTTCAGGTCTTTCCACAACATTACTATGGGATTAAAGTCAGGACTTTGAGTTGGCCATTCCAAAACATTAACTTTATTCTTCTTTGGTAGATTGACTTGTGTGCTTAGGGTCATTGTCTTGCTACATGCCCCCCTTTCTCTTGAGATTCAGTTCATGGACAGATATCCTGATATTTTCCTTTAGAATTCACTGGTATAATTCTGAATTTATTGTTCCATCAATGATGGCAAGTCGTCCTCGCCAGATGCAGTAAAACAGGCCCAAACCATGATACCACCACCACCATGTTTCACAGCTGGGATAAGGTCCTTATGCTGGAATGCAGTGGTTTCCTTTCTTCAAACATAACATTTCTCATTTAAACCAAAAACACTATTTTGGAAACTGCAGAGGGGCAGCAATGTTCTTTTTGGAGAGCAGTGGCTTTCTCCTTGCAGTCCTGCCATGCACACCGTTGTTGTTCAGTGTTCTGATGGTGGATTCATGAACATTAGCATTAGCCGATGTGAGAGAGGCCTTTAGTTGCTTAGAAGTTACCCTGGGTTCCTTTGTGATCTTTGTTGGTTGATCACTCCTGGGGAAGGTAACAATCGTCTTGAATTTCCTCCATTTTTATACATCATCTGTCTGACTGTGGATTGGTGGAGTCCAAACCCTTTAGAGATGGTTTTGTAACCTTTTCTAGCCTGATGAACAACTCTTTTTCTGAGGTCCTCAGAAATCTCCGTTGTTCGTGCCATGATACACTTCCACAAACATGTGTTGTAAAGATCAGACTTTGATAGATCCCTGTTCTTTAAGTAAAATAGGGAGCTCATTCACACCTGATTGTCATCCCATGGATTGAAAACACCAGACTCTAATTCCACCTTCAAATTAAACTGTTAATCCTTGAGGTTCACATACTTTTGCCACTCACAGATGTGTAATAATGGATCATTTTCCTCAATAAATGAATGACCAAGTATAATATTTTCTGTCTCATTTGTTTAATTCTGTTCTCTTTAGCTACTTGTAGAACTTTTGTGAAAATATGAAGATGTTTTCGGTCATATTTATGCAGAAATATAGAAAATTCTAAAGGGTTCACAAACTTCCAAGCACCACTTTAAATAGACTGTGCAGTTTTATAAAGTAAATGACTGGTAGGCAGTCATTCTTTAGCAGAATTTGACTATTATTTGCTTTTGTCTCTGCATGTCCCAGACCTCCTCAGTGACTATGTTTACATGCACATCAATATTCTAATATTAATCAGAATTTGGAAATATTCTAATTAGTATTGAGTCATGTAAATGCCGCCGTCCGATTGCCCAATTCAGATCAAGACAATATTCTGATTCCCCAAATTCTGATTCCCACCCCTGGAATATGATTGTTTTAATCTGAAAATTGTTGCATGTAAACACCAGGCATACTTATAATAATCATTTATACAGAAATATTCTGATACTTGTATGCATATATACATCGTATTCAGAATATGGCTGCAACCCGAATATAGACTGTAAATGGAATTTGATGTGCATGTAAACATAGTCAATTACAAAAAAAACTATTTTATTGTGCTGAATGTAAATGGGAAGAAATACGTGGATGCCACACTAAGAAAAAAAATGTTTAGACCAGCCGTCACATTGAGTTGCTTACAGCACTTGGGTGTTTCTCTTAGGAATCCCCACACTAACATGTTTGCATCCACACATCTTCAACACACAATTTTTACATACATGATATCTTAAGCTGGTCTGAAATTCTGGTGTAAAATATAAATAAGCAAATATACTACAAAGTATAACAAAATATATATGAAAATGCAAGCTGCTCCATTAGTTTTGGCTATTTTACACAGCACACAGTGTATTGTTTGCACTAATGAATTTTTAGCCTGCTAAAACTGAATTTTTAGCCTACTAAAACATGTAATATTTAATAGTATTAAATACAGACAATACAGCTCTATGTTAATATCCATGCTCAATATGCTCATTAACTCATATGGTATTCTCGAATATCAAAATTTGTCATAATATACATCCCTAATGTTGACAAGGGGGATTCTACCTGAAAATAGACAGCTCAACTAAATAAGTTAACAACACAAGTGTGGAGCTTTTATTCTTTGTTTTTAACCAGAGGTTCTTCCTCTTAAATTCCTCTGTCTATAGGTCTGGCCATGCATTCTTGTTTTTGCCTCAGTAATTGAAGAAGCTATAAAATGTTATGAATTGTATCCGTTTCTAACTTACCTAGCTGACTAACATTAGTTAACTGTTATAGCCTAGATAGCCAGAAGATTTTTAGCTACCCCTGACTACTAATTTTACCAGTAAATCAATGGATACACTGGTCTGTGTCTTCTCACTGGTCTGTGTCTTCTCAATGAGCATGTCTACATAGCTATTAATTTATTTATCGGTCTGTTTTAACCAGGTCTGCTAACAGAGATCCAGTGCAAGTCCAAAAGGCTGAGGAAAAACCCCAAGGCCTCATCGGAAGATGGTACAGGAGATGATGCAGAGCTGGGAGACAGTGGAGATGCTAAGCAGGTCACATCCACAACAAAAACCTTAAAAGTGAGTGCACAATTAAAAAATTCATGTACAGTATATAAAATACTGTTTATATTCAGCAGCACATTTTACATTTACATTTACATTTAAATTTATTAATTTAGTAGATGCTTTTATCCAAAGCAACTTAGAATTGAGGAAATACAAGCAAAGCGATATATCAAGCGGAGAACAATACAAGTAGCGCTACTATAGAAGATCTTTATTTGAGTTCTAGAAGAAGCAAAATGCGCAAAGTAGAGGTGTAAGAGCCAGAGTAAGGTGTTTTTTAAGTGCTCACGGAAGAGGTGGGTATTTAGCTGTTTTTTGAAGATAGTGACAGGTTCTGCAGTCCGGATTGAGGTTGGAAGTTCATTCCACCACTGAGGGACAGTTAGTGTGAAGGTTCTGGAAAGGGACCTTGAGCCACACTGAGAAGGCACTACTGAGCGTCGGTTTTAATCAATCGCAGATTGCGTGAGGGAACATAAGCCTTCAGGAGAGTGTTGAGGTAGGGGGGTGTTGTTCCAAACAAGGTCTTGTACGTGAGCATCAAGGCCTTGAATTTGATGTGGGCGGCTACAGGAAAACCAGTGGAGGAAAATGAAGAGGGGTGTGACATGGGTTCTCTTGACATTGCCTATAAAATGCCTATATTTACATATTGAGTTGAAACACATGCACGCATGCCTGAGTTTATTACATTGTAACATAACTAATTCAGGTCACAAGTACAGCTTTTATTGAAGAATCATTAAAGAGGTACAAGTTCAGTCACTGACTTCCTGGTAGCAATGTCTTTCTTGGGAAATGATTCCTCTGATAGACTTAAACCAAAATGACACTGGTAACATTAATTACTTTGCATATTCTCTTTTATTTCTAAAACATCTTTTTACCCTAGGAAAAAGTGGAACTAAATCAAGACCAGCAGACTTTACTAAGTTATATTCTTGATGCATACAACAGACATCGTATTCCTCCAGATATGGCCAAGAAACTGGTACTTTATTCTAATTAGATATTATATTTTCAATTTTCAATTTCAATTTATTAATGAATTATGTGAAAACTGTTCACTTAACACTAGGCTGTAAATGCACATAACATCTATAAACTGCATTCTTCTTACATTTATTAAATGTATTAATTTAAGACTTTAACCTCTGCTACTGCTAAAGTCAGTAAATGGCTTCAGAGCCTAATCTATGCTCAGTAAATGTTTAGCCACAGTTTCAGTATGGTTATGTAAGTCCTCTGAACAGCTCTTACTGTCCTAAAACATCTACAGTAGTAATTTGCTTAAGTGTCCAACTTTTTTTTTTTTTTTTTTAACAGCTCCAAGAACAGTTCAGCACAGAGGAGAACTTCCTCCTTTTGACCGAGATGGCAACCAGCCAGGTTCAGGTCCTGGTCGAGTTCACTAAAAACATCCCAGGTCAGGATACTTTTAAGGATTTCAACAAACAAATGATGTCAAAAATATTTTGTTTGTTTTAGCAATTTCAATTTACAGTTGATTGACACACTGATAAAAGTTTCTCGTAGTAGCTTCTTGATGATCTGTGAGCAGGTTTCCAGTCTCTGGACCATGAGGATCAGATTGCTCTACTAAAGGGTTCAGCAGTTGAGGCCATGTTCCTGCGTTCAGCCCAGGCCTTCACCAAGAAGCTGCCTCATGGACACACAGAGGTGCTGGAGGAGCGAATAAGAAAGAGTGGTAGGTTCCCTTTATCATGCACAAGATTCTAGGATAAGACTGTCAGGGGTCATGTTGTGAAGCGCTTTAAATATATTTCAAATGTAACTGTTGATTTTACTCTTTATACTCTTTATGGTCAACTGGAGTGAATAAGTGTGTGTGTGTGTGTGTGTGTGTGTGTGTGTGTGTGTGTGTGCGATTGTGCGATTGTGCCCTGCGATGGGTTGGCTGAAGTAGGGTAACACTTTACAATACTGTTCAACAACTCATAGATAACTATGCAGGGACAAAGTTGGAATGAATGAGTATTATAATACCACATAAGTCACTATTATTAGTGATATTGCCAGATCACCCTGCAGCTCTCGCCTGGTTTCCCAATGAAGCTAAGTAGGGTTGAGCCTGGTCAGACCTCCTGAGGAAAACTAAGGTTGCTGCTGGAAGTGGTATTAGTGAGGCCAGCAGGGGGTGCTCACCCTGTGGTCTGTGTAGGTCCTAATGACCCAGTATAGTGATGGAGACACTATACTGTAAAAACAGCACTGTCTTTGAGATGTTAAACTGAAGTCCTGACTCTCTGTGGTCATTTAAAAAATCCCAGGACACTTCTCATAAAAGAATAGGAATATAACCGCAGTCTCCTGGTGAAATTCGCCCATTGGATTTTATCTATCATGGCCCCCTAATAATCTCGTTCTGGCACACTATGGCTGCCGTCACATCATCAAGGTGGATTCTACACACTGGTGGTGGTTGAGGAGATTTCCCCCCATACAATGTAAAGCGCTTTGAGTGCCTAGAAAAGTGACTTAGCTATTAATATAGTACTAGATTTTTGCTCCTGCTTAGTCCCTGCATAGTTACTTATGAGTTGTTGAACAGTATAGTAAAGTGTTACCCGGAACTGGCATTAGGCTGCTTAACTTGAAAGCATTGTTCATGTGTGTATTCAGTCTAACATTGATGTATAAAATCTGCTAATAAGCTATAAATGAGCATTGAATTAAAAGTAAATGCTAGAATAAACCTGGAACACAATGCTTGCCTCCTTAGATGCCATTCATAAAGGTTAACATAAATAATGCATCAGTCTGGTCTAATTAAGGAACCTAAGAAATTTGCTTTCTCTTTATCTAGAGGTATAAATTACAAATGACATGAATTTCCCAGAACTCTGGGTACAGCACACTGTGTTCAAGTGGATACTTGATGTGCATGTCATAAAAGGAGATTCCTATTCAGCATGTTTGCATTTATCGCTACACACAAACTCTTATAGTGTTTAGTGTATAACAAGACTTAATGGTTGAGATACTAAAGAAAAGACATTTATAGGCATTTGATTTACAGCAGAATGTATTGTACACCATCTCTTTTGTGATGGATAGTATGACAAAATTAGTCTGGTGTGAGTCATGGAGCAGGATTCCTAAAATTAGCTTTTTAATTGTGACAAAATATTTGAAAACAGACCAAATTCATTGTCCTATAAATATTACATTCATGACCACACCAGCCAAAAGAGATACTGGCCCTTATTCAACAAAAATGTAATTTTGTGTACTGAAAGTCCAAGCTCATGTCTGGTTGGAGTGTGTGTATATTTGAGTGTACCATTTTAACATCCTGAACAATTGCTTGATTTGCAATTAAATATATCATCAATGGGAATAACAAGTATACTCAGTACCATGGTACAGTATCTCACAAAAGTGAGTACACCCCTCACATTTTTGTAAATATTTGATTATATCTTTTAATGTGACAACACTGAAGAAATGACACTTTGCTACAATGTAAAGTAGTGAGTGTACAGCTTGTGTAACAGTGTAAATATGCTGTCCCCTCAAAATAACTCAACACACAGCCATTAATGTCTAAACCGCTGGCAACAAAAGTGAGTACACCCCTAAGTGAAAATGTCTAAATTGGGCCCAAAGTGTCAATATTTTGTGTGGCCACCATTATTTTCCAGTACTGCCTTAACCCTCTTGGGCACCAGAGCTTCACAGGTTGCCACTGGAGTCCTCTTCCACTCCTCCATGATGACATCACGGAGCTGGTGGATGTTAGAGACCTTGTGCTCCTCCACCCTCCGTTTGAGGATGCCCCACAGATGCTCAGTAGGGTTTAGGTCTGGAGGCATGCTTGGCCAGTCCATCACCTTCACCCTCAGCTTCTTTAGCAAGGCAGTCGTCCTCTTGGAGGTGTGGTTGGGGTCGTTATCATGTTGGAATACTTCCCTGCGGCCCAGTCTCCGAAGGGAGGGGATCATGCTCTGCTTCAGTATGTCACCGTACATGTTGGCATTCATGGTTCCTTCAATGAACTGTAGCTCCCCAGTGCCAGCAGCACTCATGCAGCCCCAGACCATGACACTCCCACCACCATGCTTGACTGTAGGCAAGATACACTTGTCTTTGTACTCCTCACCTGGTTGCCACCACACACGCTTGACACCATCTGAACCAAATAAGTTTATCTTGGTCTCATCAGACCACAGGACATGGTTCCAGTAATCCATGTCCTTAGTCTGCTTGTCTTCAGCAAACAGTTTGCAGGCTTTCTTGTGCATCATTTTTAGAAGAGGCTTCCTTCTGGAACGACAGCCATGCAGACCAGTTTGATGCAGTGTGCGGCGTATGGTCTGAACACTGACAGGCTGACCCCACACTCCTTCAACCTCTGCAGCAATGCTGGGAGAACTCATACGTCTATTTTCCAAAGACAACCTCTGGATTTGACGCTGAGCACGTGCACTCAACTTCTTTGGTCCACCATGGCGAGGCCTGTTCTGAGGGGAACCTGTCCTGTTAAACCGATGTATGGTCTTGGCCACCATGCTGCAGCTCAGTGTCAGGGTCTTGGCAATCTTCTTATAGCCTAGGCCATGGATGTGGAGCAACAATTCTTTTTTCAGATCCTCAGAGAGTTCTTTGCCATGATGTGCCATGTTGAACTTCCAGTGACGAGTATGAGGGAGTGTGAGAGCGATGACACCAAATTTAACACACCTGCTCCCCATTCACACCTGAGATCTTGTAACACTAACAAGTCACATGACACCGGGATGGGAAAATGGCTAATTGGGCCCAATTTGGAGTGTACTCACTTTTGTTGCCAGCGGTTTAGACATTAATGGTTGTGTGTTGAATTATTTTGAGGGGACAGCAAATTTACACTGTTACACAAGCTGTACACTCACTACTTTACATTGTAGCAAAGTGTCATTTCTTCACTGTTGTCACATGAAAAGATATAATCAAATATTTACAAAAATGTGAGGGGTGTACTCACTTTTGTGAGATACTATAATTACATTAAAAACAGTTTGTATGATTTACAACCTGCATGTAAATATGCTTGGATATAATGGTTAAATTATCATTATATAAGTTATTATATAATTTAATATCAATACTAAAACAAACCAGATGCAATTTATTCATTTATAATTTGATTAATTAATTTCAGAACTTAATTACCTTATATGAACTAAGGATTTATTTATAGGGTATGGAAAGATAGCTCACTTATATTTATAAAGAAAGTGTAATTGAATCTGACTTCAGTTAAATTAGTTGAATCTAGTTCTAAATAGAGGTCACATGACTACATATACATAGGTGCAGTAATATTGGGAAATGGTTCAATAATTTTTTTTAACTAAATAAATAAAACAAGCACACTTCCATAACTGTTTTTTTTTTTTTTTTTTTTCCATTTTAGAATCCTCAGACTCAAATCTTTCTAACACAGCTTCACTGGAATTTTCCCATTTTCCTTTTTACTTCTTTCTTCAGCTCTTCAGACAGTTCTTATATTTCTCTGATTTACCTCAGATCTTGATAGCTTGCTGAATGGTTTATATTATTGGCTCACTATCACACAACATGCAAAAATTCGGCTGTGTTTCATGTAACCTGGATGTATATGATGGTAAATTGGGGCCATATGTATAGTACATGACCTGTGAATAAGGGATTAGCTGGAGGGAGCTTGCATCCATGCAGCTGAAGTTGATTCAACTTTTGTGCTCAAATCACAGCTCATTTTGATATCATGTCATGAATCAAATGCAGATTTGTTCATCTTTGCACTCCAATCTGTGCTTGATTTTATGCAACTTGACAAATAAGGGCCAATGGCATTTTAAAGCTCACTTGCTGGTGCAGCAAAATGCTTTCCCAGCCCTGAATCAGTTGAATTTAAAAATCCCATTTCAGCTTTGTCAGTCCTTTAGTGGGTGATTGAGTGCTGTCATTTCAATGCTGTTGATATTTCTATACAACGAATGCATTGCAGAAGAAACTGTCCCTCTGTTCCTCTTTAAGAGCTCAGAAATATTTACACCAAAGGCCATCCAGAGACAAAAAGGAAAGCCTCTGTCTAAAGAGGCCATTGTTCTCTATCTAAACATCGAGAGCTCTATTGTCCTTCTCGCTGCCTCTCTGCGCTCCTGACATTTCTCTGGTTTGAAGGGTCTTTGATGTGTCTGTGTATGCAGAGTCCTTTTCTCCATCCATCTCTTTGGGGAAAGCTGGTGACAAATGTTATCCCTCAATCTGAAAGGTTTTGAATGGATATCTGAAAGAAGTTAGCATCTAGCAATGATTGCATCTCTCTGAGTAAAAAACAAACAAACAAAAAAGACAGCTCTCTTAACATATGCTTGAGCATCCCGGGCTATTAGTATTAATTTTCAGAAAGGTTGGCCTTTATATAAGGCTTTTTTTGTATGTTTTGTTTCTATGTGTAGATATTGAATTATTAGAATCCCTGCAACACTAATTCTCTCAAGGAGTTCAAATGAGTTGAATTTCACTTCACAGAATATAATGACCTTTCACTGAAGGTTTTCCCTGATTGGCTGATTTCGAAAGGGAGATCATCTCCTGGCTCTTCACGCTGAACGCTTTACATCAAAATAGCGCTCTCAGCTCTCATACCCAACAAAGAATAATAATTACACCAATGATAACGATAAAGACAAAGACCTCACACAAAGCAGGCAAGCCCTTCAAAACAAGCTCCAAATGGATGGGTGTTTCTGAGAATCCCACTGAATGTGGAAACACATGCAGCTGTGCATGTGAACGCCAGATTCAGCCAGACCCGGTCCAGTGTTGGGAGACAGCGCTTGTTTTATGATTCGCTGATTTGCAAAAATCTTCATAATAATCTTCTCCAACTGGTATTTGCTTTAAATTCAAACATTCAATATTTCAGTGAATATTTCTTTATGCACACTGACTGCATGTGAATTTGTATACTGGCATCACTTAATCATTATGCACCAACACATATTCTGTATTCTGAAAACAACCTGGAGGAAATATATATCGTGTAAGTATTATTGAGACAGGCGCTTCTGTTAGGACTGTTTTATATATGATGGAACACATTGCCTCCTAGTGGCTTTGCTCTTCAAAGCTACTCATTACATACATCTACTGTACAATATACTGGCTTGAGACTGTTCCTGTTGATGGATTGATCAGCAGTTTTAGAATGTATGCCATTATAAAGATCTCACTGATCCTATTGTTAAATTTAGGCTTAGTCAGAGTTGGAAAATACTTGAATAATTGTACTTTGTTACTGTAATTAAGTACTATTTTGGAAGATTTGTACTTTACCCAAGTATTATTAATATTGAATATTGGTAGTTTTATTCAAGCAAATTAAAAAAACAACCATCCTTACATTTTCATTTTGACTTTTAACGTTCTCATTAAAAGTCTCAAATGCTATGAGATTTTTTTTTTTTTGTACTATTTTTTTCTTTTGCCTGGCTGTTTTGTGTTTTTTTAAGATATCCAATCAAATTCAGACTATACTAATGTGTCCCTTTCACACACAAAAACATACACCCACCACTCGTGGGAACATAGCAGTGCATAAAATAATGCAGATAAAGGCCAAGAGTTTCAGTTAATGTTCACATCAAACATCAGAATGGGTAAAAAAATAAATAAACCCAAAGTGATCTTAGTGAATTTGATAGTGACATCGTTGTTGGTGCCAGATGGGCTCGTTTGAGTATTTCAGAAACTGCTAATCTCGTGATTGTGGGATCACACGCATCAGTTTATACAGAATTGTGTGGAAAAGAAACCTTCTTTTGTATTGTTCTGTGCTGATTTGTCTTGATATTGATGAGGTAGAATGTAGAGACCTTGGGGCTTTTACTTGACTCGATTTTTGGCTTTATACAAGATTTTGACACTTTACCCATCTTATCTTCCTGCTATCTTGGTTTGTTGTTTAGAATCATCTGATTACTTCTTGGGGTTTTGCTTTGTGTTCTTGGAGACAAAAATTCTGATGTACAGCAAGGCCCACTGAGCAATGCGCCTTGATGTAGGACATCAGGCTTTTCTAGTAACATGGACAAGGGCTTCTCAAGTAACGGCCAGAAACTACATCTGAAGTTTGTTAAAATGGGGGAAACACTATGACATATTTAACGTTGAATCCTACGTAATCCTAATGTAATTAAAATAAAACCGAGAAACGTTGTTTTTTTTTTACTGTCTTGTTTAAGGCTTTAACATGTTTATGGAATAAAGTTAGGCTAATTATTAGTTAGGAATAAAGTCAGGCTTCACTGTGCACATCACTGATTAACCTGTCTCCTTGTTGCTTTTGCATTTTTTTCACCACAGGGATATCTGAGGAGTTTATTGACCCCATATTCAACTTTTATAAAAGTATTGGGGAGCTGCAGATGATCCAGGAGGAACATGCTCTCCTCACAGCCATCACTATTCTCTCCCCAGGTGTGTAAATGCCTGTCAAACAATGACCCAGTTATTAACAGCTGAGCTGAAATTTCTTCTTCCTCCAGTCACACTGTGTCATCGCCAGGTGGATGATGTCCCACATATTTCATTTTGTGCAAAAATGCTGGAGAAATATCTATATTAATTATTTGTTGTCATATGTTTTCTTAAGCTTTCTTTTAAACTTTATATTGCCACATATATTTATCGATTGCACCGTGATAACCTGAAAAAGGTTCCATACATGCAGCATTTCATTCAGGAAGTTTAAACATTATGAGACTGTTCATTTTAGTAGTTAATAATACATGAAGGTGAGATATTTAAAACTTTTTTTTTCCCCCTTATTGACCACATTTCCTTATCGTTTAGCCAAGAGTAACCTTATGCAGTGTAACCAAATTTCTAGAATAAGTTTGATCTCAAGACATCTGCATGTAGGGACTCTGATTTATCATCATGCACAGTAAAGTTTGGTATGCTATCCAAGTAATTGAGATGTTTGAGAAACATTGTATTCGCTATTGTAATGTGTCTCTTTGATTTAAAGTACCGTAGATCCATGTGTATCCTATTTTTGGAGAAATATCTGCTACAGTCTGAAATAGTTCTAGTGCTATAGTGATGCAAAACCATATAGTTGGTACTGTGTTCTGAGACTTTGCCTAAAATAAATGCAGAAATGGGAACTGGTGAAAGTATATCCAGCTAATAGACAGTATTGTGTCATTATGCTTTTGCATCACTATATACATTATATATAGTGCTTTGTAAAAATAAATATTCACCCCTAGAACATTTCCACATTTGATAGAGTTACAAGCTAGAACTGAAATGGAACGTTTGAAAGGTGAAAATCAGATTCTTAAGTAAGGTCCTGACAATGTTTTTGTTCTGGTAGATCGGCCGTATATTAGGGACCAGCAGGCTGTGGAGCGACTCCAGGAAGCCATGCTAGAGGTTCTGAGGAAGGTCTGCAAGCTGAAGCACCCTCAGGATCCACAGCATTTTGCCCGGCTGCTGGGCCGACTGACAGAGCTGCGCACTCTGCATCACCACCATGCTGAGATGCTGGAGTCATGGCGCATGAGTGACCACAAGTTTAACCCGCTGCTTTGTGAGATCTGGGATGTACAGTGAATCTGCAAGTAGAGGGGGGAAGGAAGCAAGACATTCAAAAACACTTAATATGCTGCCAGAGATAGGCTTTTAGTTCCTGGGAGTTAAGCTGTACCTGTAATATTGGAGAAACTGAGTGTGTTCTCAAGACTGCAGTTAAATATTGAATGTAATAAATATTGTATGGTCGTCTGTCACTAAAACGCTTAAGGAATGAGATATCTATGATATAACTGCAAAATAAATATGATTGTTTATATTTTTATGTGGATTTTGATATTGTTTGTTATAAAATGATTTTTTTAAATTATTTGTACGATTGGTAGCAGTAATCGGCAAGTTATAGCAGTAGCTTTGTACTTAAGAAGTGACAAGCAATGTGTCAAAAATGTGTCAGGTCAGGCAGCGCTAAAGCACTTAGACATTAAAGTTATACCATTCAAACAGCACAGCTGACATCCTTGCTCATTTTATTTCACAATCCTTAGATGTACTACATTCAAATACCATACACAGCCATTTATATCAGATATAATATGGTGAAAAAGTACATATTTAATAATATACCTATTTAATCTTTGTTTCATTTATGTTTCCTGGTATACAGCAGCAACCACAGACACACTTCGTTTACCTGATTACACTGTCATGAGATAAGGAAGAACATTAGCCTCTGAGGGGCTTTACACATTGAACTAACCTTTCAATTTTCCTCTTTCTACTTCCTCAATTTCTTGTGTGTGAAAATAAGTTATAATGATAAACTGACTTGAGTAGAATCATCTATGTACACTCAAGAGGGTTTTAGCAAGTAGAAGCCCCTCCTCCAGCTTTTAAAAGCTCTGACTCCTATTGTTAAGAGAAACAAATTTCACATCACTGTGGAACATTACTATGGGAGAAAGAAAGCAGAAAAAAAGCGAATTCAGGTAATTGACTTGCACATCTAGCGCTTTATCATAATATTTAATGAGTTATATACACTTGAATCAATATCAGTTAATTCTATGCACTGAAAAAAACATGAAAATGAATACATTGTTTACACATTTCACAAATTTTTTCATTAACATTTTTTATATGCATAAACACTTTTTTAAATTATTTTACAAATATTATATATATATATATATATATATATATATATATATATATATATATATATAAATTAAGCAAACAAGATGTGACTGAAGTGTACACTTTCAGCTTTAATTCAAGGGGTTTAATAAAATATTGCATTAAAGGTTTAGGAATTGCAGCATTTTTTTTCCCCTCCATTTTCACAGGCTCAAAAGTAATTGGACTAACTAACATAAACATAAATATTAGGATTATTCTTAATACTTGGATGCAAATCCTTTGCAGTCAATGACTGCCTGAAATCTGGAACCCATGGATATCTTCAAATGCTGCGTTTCCTATTATTATAAACCGTCAGGCATGGGACGCATGCAGAGAAGTTCCAATTATTCATCTGTTTTTTGCTTTTTTTATTCATCAATTATTCATCCAATTATTAATCATTCATTCAATTATTCATCATATTATTAATCTAGAACCCATGGATATCTTCAAATGCTGAGTTTCCTATTATTATAAACAGGCAGGCATGGGACGCATGCAGAGAAGTTCCAGTTATTCAAGATGAACAAAAAATCCGAAAACGCCTGAGTTTTATGAAATGGTTCTGTTGTAGCATGGTTGGTACACTGGTCTTTGCTCTTACAGTACTGAGTAAGGTAAGATGTGTTGTTAACCACTAAAAAACTTTACATGTACAATATTGTGCAAAAGTGTAAGGCATATGTAATGTAATGCTATAAAGCAAAGATGCCTTCAAAAATATTGAAATGAAACATTTCTACATAAAAAAAAAAGTCTATAAATAGCAGTAAAGAGTAATAAAATAAACAAAGTCAATATTTAGTGTGATTAAACCTATGCTTAAAAAAACATCAGTAGTACATTTATTGGGAAATTAGCTGGTAAGGTTTTCTGAGCATCTTGGAGACTCTTCCACAGTTTAGCTGCAGACAAATATTTGTATATAACATTGAATTTTTGTTGAAAAAAGTAATGTTTGGAAATATAAAATGCTTTTGTACTGAATCAGTAATGCAGAAGTCATATAAAAATATCTATAACAAAAGAAATGTGGTTGACTAAAGCAGGGGTTCCCAAACTTTTCCAGGACAAGGCCCCCCAAATGGCATTAACATTTGACTGAGCCCCCCCTTTTGCAAGATGTCTTTAAAACACATTAAAAATACAGACTTCTGAATATATCCCCCTTTTTTTTAAATTAATAATTACATCTTACATTACATTACATTAGGAATTGGTTATGTGTGTGTGTGTGTGTGTGTGTGTGTGTGTGTGGTTGTCTGAGAGTGAGAATATATTTTTCACACCAAATTGTTGAGGCCTCTCCGGGCGCCCCCTGGCAGCTCCCAAGGGGGCCGCAGCCCCTACTTTGAAAACCACTGGACTAAAACATATGAATAAACGTTACCTCTAAGAATATCTGTTAACATTAAATTATCATTCTTTTTGTGTAGACATCCTTTCTAATTTTGGTAACACTTGCAAGCAACGTGACTATGAGTGCTCCTGTAGGACAAAAATCGAGCGCTATGCTGAGTATCGGCTGTGTGTTGGTTGGACCAAATATTCTGCTTCTGCTCAAGAGTCTATGGAAGTTCATTTTCAAAAGTGCAATAAGACCATCAATCAAAGCAATCATTTGGGTAAGTACATTTATTAGGACTGGATAAACATAAATTACTTTGACTTGATTTTCATCTTATTAATCTTATCAACAATAAGCATATTAGATCTAGTAGTGGCGCAAGATTCAGTGACCAGGAAAAAGAAGTTCTATAACATATCTGTTTATTTATCTCCTAGGTGTTGTTTGTTGAGTTTTTGGTGTCACTTGGAGAAGCGATTCTTACAGTGGTGGCCATGCCACATTTTGACATTGTCACCAATGTGATGATCTTGAACAGCGTAAGCATCCTGTCAGCAGTATTCCAGGTAGTCGATCAATGTCGTGCAAGATGTAAACGGGAAGATGTTCCACACAAACCCAAGTCCTGCAAAGTGGAATGTGGAAAGTGGTTCAGACCAATTACTGCAATCATCTTCATTATTCTGGGCTATAGCCTCTTCATAATAAGCTACTTAGTAATAGAAGAAAGCCCCTTGCAAGTAAAAAGATCTGTGTATCTGGCCATTGTAGGAACCATTTTTGTTTCATTTAACTGGTGGGAGAACTACAGCAGTATGTTTCCATTTTTGAAAGACATCTCCAAGGACATAGCCAGTTCCCAGAATGTGGTTTGCATTCTGTCCAGTGTGATGAAAATACTGGTCACTGCAGCTGTGCTTGGAGCTATTGGAATTGGAGATCCTTTAGACTGGACTTCCCTACACTTGACCCCTACATGTGTGAGCAATACCATCTTTGGTTTGATGGGAATCCAGATTATTTCTTCTGCAATGTGCCGTTGGTTTGTTGTGGTGGCTTGCAAGATGCATGCCCTGCGTCGCTGTTTTGTCGTGCCCATGTACTTGTCCTCTGTGGTTGTTCTGCTTCTGTGCCTGAGTCCACTTGCCACTTTCAAACAGAAGTCTAAATCAAACATGAGTTTTTGTATGAACCAGACCATTAACACTATTTCACTTAATTCACTGATGAATGACATCACATATACACTTTCCTCGCGGCGTATTGTGTCAGAAATGAATGTTGTAGGATTGGTGGTTCTTGGCATGTGTGCCCTTAGCTGGTGGCTGGGACTCATACTAAGCACTGGTTACATCTGGTTTCTGAAGATCCAGCGCATCGAGAGAACTCACGACCTATTTGTGAAGCAGATGTATGAGGGAGCATTTCTGGAACAGTCCATGTTGCTCAACACACGTTTTGTGGCCAGGGAGAAAAAGAATGATGAAGGGTACATACTGACGTACTGATATCCTGATCTCAAAACATGACTATATGTATAATACAGTGTGAAATGCAGAATTAACATTAAACATTGCTGTGTTTCTCCTCAGATCAAAAGGCCCTGTGACAGTCTATTTATGTGCAACAATGTGGCATGAGACATATGATGAAATGATGAAAATAATCATCTCAATGTTCAGGTAATTTGAGTCTAATATACAGTGCCCACCACTAATATTAGCACCCTTGGTAAATATGAGTGAAGAAGGCTGTGAAAAAGTATCTTTATTGTTTAACCTTTTGATCATTTGTTAAAAAATTCAGAAAAATACTCTGCTCTCATGGATATCAAACACAGGATTATAATTGATAACCCACTGATATTAAAAAAATATTTTAGTACACCTGGGTGACTAGAAAAAGGAAATTGTTCAAGCATGACTTCCTGTTTCACAGGGGTATAAATATGAGGAAAGGTTAAACAATAAAGACAATTTTTCACAGCCTTCTTTACTCATGTTTACCAAGGGTGCCAATATTAGTGGAGGGCACTGTAAATCGGAATGTGTGTAAAATAAACTTATTTTCATTACAAACAAGAATTTGTGACCAGGCTCGACAAATTTCGTCCAAAAACGAACAACCACAATGATGCTTCCTTCGAGTTCCATATTTATTTTGACGATGCTTTTAAGGATGTGCAGAATGGCACGGTGCGACATGTAAACGAATATGCTGAGATCCTAGTGGACGTAATCAAAGAAGTATACACGTAAGCATTATCACATGACCTATTTTAAACAAGTAAGGAAATTACAGAGACAAAAGGTAAAAATAAACCACTACATGTTTGTTCATGTAATAGAATTTTTAGTGACGACGACCTGTGTATATTCAAGAAGAAGCCCCGTCTCCCTCAGCAGAAGATCATCAGCACACCGTATGGAGGTCGTCTGGAGTACACACTTCCTAAAGGCAACATAATGATGGTTCACCTCAAGGACAAACAGCTGATACGACACAAAAAGAGATGGTCCCAGGTAAGTTCCAAAGCAAGCTACAATTAAATCCACTGTTTTACTTTAAGCCCCAAAGTGTGGTGATTACAATCTGTTTCAAACAGATCATGTATTTATACTACATCCTTGGCTGGAGACTCAACAGCAAGTACTTGAAGATGTTTGAGATGTTTGGACATGTGGATAAACTGAGGAAAAACCTAAAGGTAAGGAACTGGCATAGGATGAATGGTTCTTCCATGCACAGCTTAATACTTTATTAACCTTTTTGGCTCCTGAGTGGTGCAACAGAAAAGCATTCACCCTGTCATCAGGACACTGAGAATTTGAATCCTGACAATGCCATTGGTGGCCAGGAGTCAAGAAACAAAACTGGCTTTGCTCTCTGGATGGGATGTATGGCATATTCTCTCAACGCTGTTATGTTTAACATAATGTTTATATAATTTATATCATGGGGCTTATGTTTTTGGACAAAGGCCGACAGCAAGTTCATCTAAGTGTATCATGCTGCCCTGAGCAACGTGGAATTTGGCTTCATGTGTCTCAGAGGAAGCACGTGTTTGTCCTTACCCTCTGTGGTTGGTAGCTGTCATGTCATGGGGAGATTTAGACAGTAGACGGGATATCCAAATTTGGGAGAAATGGAAGAAATGTTTTTTTTTTTTAAATAAATAACAAATCATAAATAAATGATTATAAAAATAAACAAAAACAGGTCTTTCCTGGATTCATTGACTAACCTAACAAACATATCCTTGAAGACGAATTTAATTAATATAGGTTTATTAAACAGCCTTTTTCTGATTTAGAAAGAGAAAGAAAACACATACATCTTGGCCCTGGATGGAGACACAGATTTCCAGCCCTCTGCTGTGATGTTACTGATTGACAGACTTAAACTTTACCCGGAGGTGGGAGCTGCCTGCGGCCGGATTCACCCCACTGGCACTGGTATGATGATCTGCTTGTTGTGTGTATGGTTTTTAGTTCAAATTCATTCATAAATACCAGTACTTTGCGTACAAATGTATTCAATTCCACTATAAAGATGAATAACTAGAACTAGCATGCTGAGGTCATTAAGTAACTCTTCACAGCATACAGTATACAGGAATGTACAAGTGGAAGAAAACAGCTAATAAACCTGCTGATCTTTATCTCTGTTAAAATTGTGTGTCTGAAGGGCCCATGGTGTGGTATCAGAAATTTGAGTATGCAGTGGGCCACTGGCTGCAGAAGACAGCAGAGCATGTGTTTGGCTGTGTGCTCTGTAGCCCTGGTTGCTTTAGTCTCTTCAGAGGTGCTGCCCTCATGGACGATAATGTCATGAAGAGATACACCACCAAACCAACAGAAGCCAGTCACCATATACAGTACGACCAAGGTATTAGCTGACGCACATCTTCTAAAACATTCAGTAGTAATTTGGTATAATGCTAAATTGTGGTAATTCCAGACACTAGTTCACACCAAAGCAAAGCCTGTGGATTCTTAGTTCCAGTCATTATGTATGCATAAAGAATGTTTATAACTGCTGCCATCTGCATCAGTTTTCAGCTTTAAATACCAGGTAGATTATGGATAAACACTTTCAACATTACAATGAAACCAGACCCAGGAATCAACTAATACATCATTTTAATCATGTAAATGTAAAATTAAGTCTGCCTAATGGGTTAACGAGCAGTAAAAATTCTAAATGTTCTAAATATTTCTTCTTGTACTATTGCATGATTCCAGGAGAGGACCGCTGGCTCTGCACTCTCTTACTGCAGCAGGGCTGGAGGGTGGAGTATAATGCTGCATCAGACGCCTACACCAACGCACCACAGGACTTCAAAGAGTTCTACAACCAGCGGCGGCGCTGGGGGCCCTCCACCATGGCCAACACCATTGACCTGCTCGGCTCTGGGGGCCTGACCACTCAGCAGAACAGCTCCATCTCTAAACCTTACATCATTTACCAGGTCATCAGCATGGGTGCCTCCATTTTGGGCCCTGCCACCATCTGCCTGATGATAGCAGGTGAAGAGCTTCTCTTTCTTTCATCTGGAAAAAAGAAAAGAACTGTAAACATGCTGCTCCTAATTTATAGATGAAAACTCTAATAATAGCCAACGTGGTTGCTTCACTCTTATGTGTAATAATCTTTTAAATTCGTCTGTAATGTCTCTTGCAGGAAGCTTTACTTTCATAATGAAAATGGAACAAAATGCTGCTCTCATTGCAGCCACAGTGCCTCCCACAATCTACGTGGCACTGTGCTTCAAGGTGAAAGCTGACACACAGATCCGGATAGCAGCAGTCATGAGTGTTCTGTATGCGTTCCTCATGACTGGAACGATTCTCTCCATCATAGGTAGCACTTCTTTCAATATTCTTATCATGGACTCTGATGATTTCTGCTTTTTATTAGATGATTTTTATTACTACACTATGGAAGTAAAATGCCAAAAAAAAAAAAAAAAAAAACATCAAATAAAAATTACATCTGACCATACATGACAGTATTTAACTGAATATATCTTGTGAAAAGGAATTTGGTTTGGAAAACAAGCAGGCAAGTGGGAACCAACCTGACCTCAACATTATCTGTACTGTTCCTTCTTAGGTGACATAGTAATAAATCAGACATTTATGACCCCCAGTGGCCTGTTTCTGATTAGCATGACTCTACTGTACTTCATCACAGCAGCTCTTCATCCTCAGGAGTTTTCCCTGGTCATCTATGGGGTATTGTATTTCCTCTGTATACCCAGTGGCTATCTCCTGCTTTCTATTTACTCCATTGTGAATATGAACAATGTCTCATGGGGGACACGAGAGACTGGTGGTAAAGTGGAAACTGTAGCGGTGAGTGCCATCAAGAGGCAGGTCATACAGGCTGCATGCTGTAAATGCCCCTGCTGGAATAACAGTGACACTACAAGTGTAAATGAACCACCAGCGAAATCCACAGTATCTGAGGAGGGAGATCTTAGGGTCCAAATGGATTCTGAAGAAACTGAGAGGTAAACAACAAAAAAAAATCATTATAAAAATGATTTCCCAATCCTATCAGGATGAGTAATTTGAAATGAATTATGACAGTATTTAGGAAGTATTTGCAATCACCATACTTTTCCACAATTTTCAGCATAATATCAGAATTTCAGTCTGCAATCGTGCTTTCTGGCAATCTAAAAACAAAATACTTCCACAAGTCTGTTTTGTATTTATTACCACATTTTACAAATTTAAAAAAACGTTTACCACCACCACCATGTTGTACAATATCTAAATGTGATTTGTTACCTAGCAATACTATAGTGGTTTAAATATTTTTCTATTTGAATCTATTCACTAGGTCAAATGAATGCATCACACCACAAACTCCGAGAAGTAAGTGCCAATATTTACAGTAGATGCTACAAAAAATTATTTGTATTCACAATTTACATTACACTTTATAAAGGATGATCATGTTTCCCCCCCGATTCTATTTAAATTAATACATAAAGACTGGATCGAAGGTCTGCAAGTAAAATCTCATGATTTTCCACTTCACCAGGACACACTCTCAGAGGTAGAATTAATATCTTCAAAAAGTCTCTGAAAATGTACATTTTATTGTAACTATTTGACCTTATTCTACATATTTTCTCCTGATGTTCTAGGATGAAACTGAGTTTTGGAAAGAACTGCAGAAACGGTATTTAGAACCTCTTAAAGAGAACAAAGAGCAACAGGAAAAAGTAGCAGAAGAGCTCAAAGGCCTTAGAAACAAGGTCAGACTGTATAGAGTATGTAGAAGTCATAAAACATTCCAAACAAAATGTATTATTACAACTGATTTTATAAGATTTATTTTCTTGTTTAGGTGGCATTTGTATTCTTCATCTGCAATGCTCTTTGGTTGATGGCCACCTTCTTCCTCCAAACCATTGGCAAGCCTGTCACCCTGAGTATTCCAAAAATTTATCCAAATGGGACTGTGGCAAAAGGCGAAATATTTTCTGTTGATCCAATATCACTGATGTTTCTTCTGAGCTTTACATTGCTACTATTTATGCAATTTTTCGCCATGCTTTACCACAGGTAACTAAACCTACTTTAACTAACACTATTATACTGCATATGAATTAAACATACAATGTATGGTTAACACTCCCATAATTAATTAAAGTATACACAGTATTAATGTGTAATTTTATTACTGACCTATTATGGGGGTTTTTTATGCTAGATTTAATGCTAGAATTTTCAGGTGGTCCATGTCATTCTGAATGATATTTTTCTATCTGTAAATACAACTGAGAAGTAGTAGTGAAATGACAGTATTTATGTAGCATTGCAAAATCTATTGATAATGCATGGAATGCAATGGCCCAAACGTTTAAATTTAGTTTTGTGTGAGTACAATACATTATTTAATTGAATTTTTTCAAAAGTGAAAATTTATTGGCATGTAGCTTATAAAAGAAAAGAAAAGTAAGCTAAGTACTTTCCACAATAGTCTAGCAGTACAATAGCAGTTGACTGTGTGTGTTTATGTAAAATTTATCAATATATATATAATAGAATGTTACACATGTGTAGTACTGCCAGGACAGGTTCGTTCAAAACTCATAGAGCATTGACCTTTGCTGGTTTCCTTGCCTGGTACAATGTAGCAAATGGGTAGCCTATAAAAGGTTCCACAAGGTTGTGCTCATCATCTTGCTTTTCTCATCAACCTAAGTGAGCCAGGTAGGCTCTCTCAGTTGTAGAAACACAGTTACATATGAAAACTTCCATTATACTTCTTTATGGACTGGACTTCCAGGGCTATTTCCTTCTGAAGTAGAATATGCCTGCATTATCACTTCATTTACTCAGTTGGCCAACTAATCTTTAGAGAGTAAAGCACTGTTATGGTGCTCCCTAAACACACAAACTGAAGATAGCTGGCTACCACTTCCACTGTAAACAGTGGTACATTCTGCATGTCCTCTGGGCATTATCTCCAAATGTGCCACCAGATTAGAAATACAATTTACACTTTGCAAAGTAGCATACATTTCTCAAACCAGTGTGTCAGTTTGTATATATTTGGGTTGCCAGTATGCTTGCCCTTTTTTCAGGTCGCAGTTTCAATACATATATAAAAGCTCTTTAATGAAACGGGTAAATTGTGGAATCGACCAGTCACTTGCTTGGGTACTGCAGTACTTAGGCATTTGCTTAGATGTATAGATTGGAGGATCCTATGGCAGTCTTAACAACAGCCTGCAGCATATTTTCTGCAACTGCTCCAGTGCACTACTGTATTACACTCTGATCTTCAGAATGCTTTAGTTCTAGTGCATGCATTGATCATGTTCATCATGAATCTACATCAAGGTCTGGCAGAACAAACAGCTCGTCATCCTCGCCTGAAAAACAAGAGGTTAGGATCTTGTGATGAATCAATTACATAATTATGAATCACATAATGAGGTTATATGGCTAGTTATACTGTGTACGCAGTGCTCATGCTGCTACATGCTGACATAAACAATAGGCCATGTGTCTGTTTTAATAACACGGTTAAATGTGCAAAAATCGTAAGAAATCAAATGCAATAGCAAAATTAGACTTAATAGCAAGAAACAAAGTATTAGAACATTATACTCAGTGTCTTTATCAACTCCTTGGCAAGTTATGAATGGAAAAGAGGATGAGTATGATGCAGCAGGGACACTTCATAGGCTTCCATTGTGGGATCACTTTGCTATTTGTACTCAGCAGTGAAACAAGCAAATGGGAAAATGCCACTAGATCAGCAGGAAATCACCCTGGCTGTTCTGAACTTATAGAATTCAGTAGAATATAATTGACTGTACTAGGTTGTAGGTTCCATAGCCCATCCAGTTTTTTCTGATTTGGTTGTTGTTGTTTTTTTTAGAATCTACACATTAATCCATTTTGTGGCCTACATTGACACTGAAATTAAAACTGTCAATAGGAAATAATCAGCTGAATCTAGTCATGATAAAAACGGTATGTTTTCTTTAGAATTTAACATCAGTATATAACAAATATGAGTGAAACAGCGGGAAAAAATATGATGTTTGGTTATGATTTTTCTATAGGTTCTTGAATCTTCACAAACTAATGATCAGTCTGGCACACCACTGGAAATGGATTCATGCAACTAGAACCCAACTGCTAAAGGAGAGATGATTAAAGTACAACTTTAATATAAGCTCTCAAAAGAGAAACCATGCTTACCTCAGCTGAAGGACAACCTTCTTATCATGTCTATCTGTTAAATGCATTACTATACATAAAACTACAAGAAAGAAAGTTACAGATGCACCTACAAGATGCTAGTAGATACTAGACTTGGGGTACACTAAAAATCCATTGTATAGCATCTCTGGTTGGTCAACCTGTTGGCTGTACAGCCAGATGACATCTCATCTGTCCAGTAAAAGCAGCGGACTCTAGCTCTTTTACGCAATGTGTCCTCATCAAATACTATAGTGTATACTATAGTGTATATGTTAAGGTAGCACCAGTAGAGGCTATTTATTAAGAGACTACTGAATTGATTGATATTAATAACTTTTCACTATTTATTGATTGATTCATGATTTCATTAATCTATCTCATTATGAAATGGCTCACTGATAATAAATAAACACATCTTCTTGGTAATGATTTATTTTATTTTTTTTGCTTTTGTGCTCTTAGAGATGGAAATCCACATTAATTCTTTCCTACATCAAGCCAGATTCAAATATATGAGGAAAGAAAAGCACAGGCTTCGCAATACATATTACAGAAAATAATCAGTTAACAGCAGAAATTGTTAAGTTTCAGACATTATTAAATGTATTCATGCATATGTATACCTCTGTGCTGGATATATCATAATCAGTTAAACGAGTGACTATTGGTTTAAAATTTCACATGACCATTTCCTGAAGGGCAAAAGGGAAGCTCTTATTGTGAAGTAACCGGAAATATGTGGGGATTTTGAGGAGGGTGAATGGTGTGGTGGAAAAAAATGGCGGTCGCTAATAAAGTTGTGATCGATTAACTTATGAAGTGTGTCTTTGAGCGTGACAGAAATGACACCTGAAGGTCATCTACTTGTTATTGTGGTATTTAATGCCCTTGTATTATTAGAATAAGTGTTTGCTGTTAAAAAGGAAATATGTTGTTTTGTTATCGTGCCATTTCACATTACAGCTGCGGTCAAGAGAAGGACCGAAAAGCAAAGCCAATGGCAATGGGAATCACTCTAGAATGTGGCAGTACTTGACAGTAGCCATGGCTGGAGGAGCTGAGCAGGGTTGACAGTGAGCATCAGACAAGCCTAGTAGCAAGCACTCTGAGCTGGCCCTGAGGGAGGCTGCACTCAGCACTTAGGAGGCCTTGAAAGCGGACAAGGGAGCAACAAGAAAGCTCCTGCGAACTGAATGACTCGAGATGCACACTTGAAATCCATTACCAGTGAAAGAGTAGCCATGCTGTAAAAGAGGTCATTTGCAATCAGGGTGGGAAGTTGGCTGTGTAAGCCAGATCACTCCCATTCATGACGTATGCATTGTGCATTGATGGTTTGGCAGGAAAACACCTGGAGCAAGCAGCCCCATCAATCCCCATGGCTCTACAGCCATGGCTGGAACAGGCTGAGCAGGTTTTGATTCCCATTGCAAGCTCTCAGAAAGCAACTGCATTTGTGAAAGGATTTGTTGCAAGACATGCTTAGGTCTGCCAATAGTAGTGGTGCCCTAGGGCTGTTTTTAACTGCTCAGGTTCTGCTGGGTTCATGTTTCTAACATGGTTTGCCAAAGCTGGACTGGAACAAGTTGAGTGGCCACAATAGAGCCCCAACCTGAACAACTGAACGCATTTGAATTGAACACACATGAATTGTAAGGCCTGTAAGTAAGTAGACAAGTGAGTCAGCAAGTGAATAGTTCTCTAAGTTGATGTGTTGGAAGCAAGAAAAACTAGCAAGTGTAAGGATCTGACCAACTTTGATAAGGGCCAAATTGTGATGGCTAGACAACTGTATCAAAGCATCTCCAAAACAACAGGGCTTGTGGGGTGTTCCCGGGATGCAGTGATGAGTACCTACCAAAAGTGGTCCAAGGAAGGACAACCGGTGAACTGGTGACAGGGTCATGAGTGCCCAAGGTTCATTGATATGTGTGGTGGTGCAAAGGCTAACCACAGAAGAGCTAGTGTAGCACGAATTGCTGAAAAAGTTCATGCTGGCTATGGCAGAAAGGTATCAGAACACACAGTGCATCGCAGCTTGCATATGAGGCTACATAACCACAGACTGGTCAGAGTGCCCATGCTGAAGCCTGTCCACTACCGAAAGTGCCTACAATGGGAACATGAGCATCAGAACTGGACCATGGAGCAATGGAAAAAGGTGGCCTGGTCAGATGAATCATATTTTCTTTTACATCATGTGGAAGGTCGGGTGCATGTGCGTCACTTACCTGGGGAACAGATGGCATCAGAATTGAAAATAATTGAAAATTGATTGAATTGAGTTACATTAACATAATTTGGTTTTGAACATCAAACATGATTTGATCATATCTTTTCAATGCCCTGAAAAATTTTTACTTCACCTGAGCTGAGGATTGAACCCTGGCTGCTGACATTCCGCAACAGCACATTACCACTGCGTTATTCCACCACATACACTTTACCCATGTTAATTTAAATACTATAGTTATAGTACCTGTTCTGTATGAATCGATCGAAATTAAACCAAATATTCAAAACATTTTATATATTAATTTTAAAATGTGGCAACATTTATCAAAAGTGTTGTTACAGAAATAGCATGTTCACAACATTATTTACACATCCTGACTATCATGGATAGTCAGAGGCGGATAGTAAAGTGCTACATTTACTTCATTACATTTACTTGAGTAACTTTTTGAAAAAAAAATACTTTTAATTGTTAACTGGCTATACTTATACTTTTACTCAAGTTCATTTTAATCACAGAAATGTACTTTTACTTCACTACTTTCGGTGTTTACTGTTCAATATTAATGAATATATGTACCGACACAAACACACACACACACACACAGTTCTCCATGTAGTCTGAAATTCAGGATTTCCCTTCATTTTAATCAGATCCGAAGTAACTAGTAACTTGCTACTTGAGTAGTCTTCTCATCGTATATGTTATTACACTTGTTCAAGTAATTATTAACATTACTGCTTTTACTTTGTACCATCACATCTTTATCCCCACTGAACAGTTGCTCTACGAGGGTTCAGCTCTACCTGACCAGCCGACCTACATGTTAGAGGTGTAAAAAGGAAGGTGTGAAAGTGTCTTGGCCAAAACAATAGCAGGAATTATCCACACTCAACCCCCAGCACAGGTGCAAATGGCCCATAACCATAGGCCCACACAAACCCAAAGTGTGGAGGCCATTCCACTGAACTACCCAAAACATATTTCAAATGAAACTGTATGAAAAGATTACAAAAACAAGAGACTGACAGAAAATCCAGAGACTCTATTTACAGACCTCCATGAGGATGTCAGCACCAGCAACCTGATCTTTTACATGAATAAACCCAGGGACATCACAAGTGATTTATGAATGGGAGGGGGGCTAAGCCTCTTTTAGGGGGCCCTAGGCATTCTTCCCCCAAAAAAATTTCAAGCCACCAAAACATCTTTCTAGTCATGTATATTTTGGAGTAGCAATGGGTGTAAAATCTATAGAAATAAAGTTATTTTTGGTCAAGGTATATCTGTCTCATAATTTGTGTTAGAGACTGATCTAATATGACTTAAATGATATCAAAATAAAGAAATTAAAGTCCACTTTGTCCCCATCCATTCAACACCAACAAAAGGCAAAAATGGCTGTACTATGTAGCCAAAACACTTTTTGGATTTTATTTAGAGTTAGTGAGTGAGATGGCAATCAACATTACATTACTGCAAATTGTCTTTGTTAATTACATTAACTACATTTACATTGGCAGTCATAATCGAGCTACTGTGTAGTCGAGCTACAGTCTTATTTGTCTGTCCGAGTATACATGACATGATGCGTAATCGAATGATTGATATGGTTTGGTGGGATCCCTTGTGTTGCGCGTCACCTCTTGTAATGATCTGGGAGTATTTCCCTTTAAGACCAGGAGGCAGGGATGCAACTGCACATTTGCTGAGGGATATGCAAGACCAATGTCAGCACACCAACATAAGGTTTTTTCTCTTAAACTTTATGCATTTTTACATTTAAAAGCAATTTGTTTAATGAGGATGCGTAATTGTTTGTTTATAACATAATTAAATGTGTATAATATAGAATAGGCCTAGTGAATAGTCTTTGTAAACTATATATACCTTGCATATATACTATGACAGACTGGTTAAAAACTACCAAAAATATATATTTTTAAAAGTGCTTAAAACTATTAAAAACTAAAGGATATGGTAGATCAGTTCTTTAAGACACATTCTTTTTTTTTTATGAACAGCCATGTACAAAGCAAGAAAATGGTTTTATTTGCTAAACAGTAAATTATTAATTTAATTTTATCTGCCCCATTATTTAAAAAATGCTTAATTGTTCCAAATGACTGGTTCTAAGCAACCTTTCCATCACAAGCATAGATGGAGCTGCAGGACATAACGCGCTCATGTGCATTAACAGAGGATGAGGTGAAAAGCCCAATAAGGTTGTGTTTGGTGGGGAGGCCCAATTTGAACAATCTCCTCAGTTTCTCTCAAATATAAACCGAACGTCCATTCATAAACATACGGCGAGTTTTTTTGTTGTTTGAGCAAGGGAGATACTCGGAAATGAACTTATGTTAACGTTAATCACTTTGCCCTCTCAGGCAACAACGTTAAATGTTGATTAACTTCCAGGGGTGGATTTAGTGATTTGGGGGCCCTAGACAAAATATAGGAATGGGGCCTTCCTTTCAGTGTTTTAACATTGATATTTAAATTTTAAACATACGTTATTTAGCATTAATAGCAATAATCAGGGGTGGACCGGGACCAAAAAGTGGCCCTGGACTTTCTGGCCCAGAACGGACCACCACACCTTGCCCACAACACGCCCCATCATAACACACTGGCTCACTGATGGTTAGACCAACACCAGTTACTAGCAGTTACTAGCATAAAAATATAACACAATACAGAAATATAAATGCTATTTAAACATATTTATTTGAAGCAGCACTGAACAGATATCAAGTCATATTTGTAAAATAGGTAAACAGAAACTGAAGAACAGTGTGACAAAGAATATAAAACAATCAAGACCGCTAGTCTATGTTAGCTAGTCAGGACATCTTCTGGGTGCAGTGTAGGAGAGCTGCAGCACTCAGCTGTACAAGTCCTCAACCAGGACTGAAACTTTATTTTTTAACACTAACATGAATCCACATCTAATCATTTTACCACCAAAAAATAGACCGCTACCACTACTAGCACTACTACTACTACTATAATAATAATAATAATAATGATAATTATTAATAATAATAATAATAATAATAATAATAATAATAATAATAACAATAATAAAGTGTTTTATTTTCTAATATTATATTATGAAATTAATCGTGATATTAGGCCCATATTAATAAATAAGTCTATTTCACTACAACCACTAACCAAGAGAAAACAGTAAGTCACTGTACGGTACAGTAGGACAGCTTATTAAAATATTCTACTTTTTTGTAAATTGTGGTAATATTTAAATATATTTATTTGAAGTAGCACTGAACATGAATCCCCATCTGAATGGCCCACTATCATCATGTGACATTAAACTCATATGATCATGTCTGCAGAGTTCAGGGTTTCATTTGGGAGCAGGTCATCAGAGCTTTAGGAGGGAATGAGGAGGAGGAGGAGGAGGAGATGGAGGAGGAGGAGGAGAGGGGTGTATACATATGAGTGTGTGTGTGTGTGTGTGTGTATGAGAAAATGTATATTTGAAAAAGCATTTGTATGTCCGTGGTATAAACTAATCTGCTGAATACTAAGTCATAGCATGTTATGTTTACATTTATACCATTTTTAAATTATATTGGTCATCTTTGGCACCTATATTTTGCCCTACCCGTTATACCTCACACTTCCACAATAAAACTGTGTATTGGTCGGCACTAGACTGTCAATTACTGTCTTTACTGTCCTGTTTTATTATTATTGTACTGTCCTGTGTTGTTAGCACACGTCTGCACGTGCACATTATGTAAAAATGTGCAGGTCTTATTTAGTTCTGTGTCGTCTCATGCGGTTAGTGTGTTGTTTTATGCAGCACCTTGGTCCTGGAGGAACGTTGTTTCGTTTTACTGTGTGCTGTACCGGCTGTATGTGGTTGAAATGACAATAAAAGCCACTTGAACTAAATATCTTTCTAGCCTGCTGAGACCTTTAAGTAGCACTGCATTAGAGCTTAAAAAAATGCATTGACCTTCATCCCTGTTAAAATTTTGTGTATGATGTGTACCATGGTGTGGTATCAGAAATTTGAGTATGCAGTGGGCCACTGGCTACACAAGACGGCAGAGCATGTGTTTGGCTGTGTGCTCTGTAACCCAGGTTGCTTTAGTCTCTTCAGAGGTGCTGCCCTCATGGACAATAATGCCATGAAGAGATACACCACCAAACCAACAAAAGCCAATCATCATATACAGTACGACCAAGCTGACGCACATCTCAAATATTCAGCAATAATTTATTTTTAATGCTAAATTCTAATTGTGCTAATTCCATGCAATAGTTGACATTTAAATAAATCAAACCTATTGGTGTTAATAAATAAAACAATAATACATGCAAATAATACTTCTTTTTACTATTGGAAACTGACATGAAGTTACACAATTCTTAAATCCAGTCATTAGGAATATGCATAAAGACTGTTTATGACTGCTGTCAAATTACTGATAGCACTACTGCCAAATTTTCAAACTTATTCAACATTACAATGAAAACAGACTCAGGAATGAAATAATTATGTAAATGTAAAATGAAGTCTTTTTCATTGTTAATGAGCAGTAAAAAATCTAAATGTTTCTTCTTGTACTATTGCATGATTCCAGGAGAGGACCGCTGGCTCTGCACTCTCTTACTGCAGCAGGGCTGGAGGGTGGAGTATAATGCTGCATCAGACGCCTACACCAATGCACCACAGGACTTCAAAGAGTTCTACAACCAGCGGCGGCGCTGGGGGCCCTCCACCATGGCCAACACCATTGAGCTGCTCGGCTCTGGGGGCCTGACCACTCAGCAGAACAGCTCCATCTCTAAACCTTACATCATTTACCAGGTCATCGGCATGGGTGCCTCTATTCTGGGCCCTGCCTCAATCTGCCTGATGATGGCAGGTGAAGAGCATTATTCTTCAAAATTGTTTCTGTTATTGATTGAAAAGAAATGAAGTCTAAACTTGCTCCTAATTTTATAGCTGAACTTAATAACTTGAACTTATTAACTTACTACAAGGCTGAGTCAAATGAAAACCTTAATCTTTTTTTTATTTAATTTTGCATAGTTTATTGAAATTGGTGTCATACAAGTGTATCATTTTTCCACACAATCTCCATTTCATTCAATTCAAGTGCTCCAGCACTTAACCAGTGCCTGGATTCTGATAGAACCAATTCTTCCGGTCGTGTGTGTAGTCAACGGTGCACTGTCTGTTGCACATCTTCATCCAAATGGAAGGTCTTTCCACCTAATGCCTGCTTTGGTGGTCCAAAAATGCGGAAATCACTCACAATGAGATCTAGTTAGTACTACTGATGTGGCAGACAATCAAACACGATGTGCAGTATGGGGCAGTGCGTTGTCGTGCTACAACAAGACGCCAATACGCAGAAGTTCAGGTCTGATTGTAAGTCGTAGATCATTCCTGAGGCTGTTGTGTGTGTTTGCTGTTGACTCATGTAAATTACAGCTGTGTACTGTCTAATTTATGTCTCACTTTTAAGGTTTTCATCTGAGTCAGCCTCATAATAACCAACACACTGTAGTTGCTTCTCTCTTATGTGCAATAAAATTTGAAATTTGTCTGTAATGCCTCTTGCAGGAAGCTTTACTTTCATAATGAATATGGAACAAAATGCTGCTCTCATTGCAGCCACAGTGCCTCCCACAATCTACTTGGCACTGTGCTTCAAGGTGAAAGCTGACACACAGATTCAGATTCAGATTCAGTCATGAGTGTTCTGTATGCGTTCCTCATGACTGGAACAATTCTCACCATTATAGATTATACTGTTTTCTTTGACATCCACTTCATGTAATGACTTCTGGTTGCTCTTACAGAAAAGTCATATGAATTTCACACGTGAATAATGTACAGTAGTTATGAGTCATCTAGTTGTTACAATAAATGATTCACATGTGAATTGTAAACATGGTTTTTTCAGCGCAATTAATTTCCGCATTAGATTTTTATACATGATTTATGTATTTTCACGCCATGTTTTGTTTATTTTCATATTATACTTTTTATACATGATTTGTTTATTTTCACACTGACTGATTTTTTTTTTTTTTTTTTACATGAGATTCATTTACTTTTACTTTTTAATTTTTTATTTTCACATGTTCATTTTTCAAAAGGACATTTTGTTTGTCAGATGTAATTTTGTCACAGGAATAATGCTTTTTTTTTTTTTTCCAACAATCAAAATTATTCAACCCTCATTGCAAATCAGGTTTATTGTCAAAATTTACCACTTTCAGCTGTTTGCAATGAACAAAAGCAATTGAAATAGTTCATCACAACGAATGCTTCAAGTGGTTTCCCCAAATTCAACTGAAAATGTAACTTATAATGATTTCTCTTGGCTCTTAGTGTTGCCTTCTTGAGCATCAGTGAATGTTTGCACTTTTTGTAATAGTTGTTTACGAGTCCCTCGGTTGTCCTCAGTGTGAAAAGATGGATCTCAACATCATATAGCCGCTGTTGGAAAGGGGTCAAATAGGTAGAAGATGCTGGAAAAGCAAAGAATGTGCAGGACCTGGAGGATTTTTCTGAAGAACAGTGGGCAGTTTAAATGCCCAGGACAAACAAGGGACTCATGAACAACTATCACAAAACAGTCATTGATCATTCAGGTAACAACACACAGTATTACTGTAGTACTATACTAGATACTAGTCCAGACTCTTGTTATCTCAAAATTGGACTACTGCTACTCTCGGGCCTCCCGGCCAGCTTCATCAAGCCCCTTCAAATAATTCAGAATGCAGCAGCACACCTCGTCTTCAACCAGCCCAAGAGAACCCATGTCACACTCCTCTTCATCTCCCTACACTGGCTTCGTGTGGCCGCCCGTATCAAATTCAAGGCCTTGATGTTCAACTACAAGACCTTGTCTGGAACAGCACTATCCTACCTCAACACTCTCCTGAAGGCTTATGTTCCATCACGCAATCTGCGATCAATCAATGACCGATGTTTAGTAGTACCTACTCAGCGTGGCTCAAGGTCCCTTTCAAGAACATTCAAACTAATTGTTCCTCAATGGTGGAATGAACTTCCAACCTCAATCAGGACCGCAGAATCTCTCACCATCTTCAAAAAACAGCTAAAGACCCACCTCTTCTGTCAACACCTAACCAACCCATAAAAAAACAAAACAAACAAACAAAAAAACATACTTTGGCACTTACACCTCTACTCTGCGCACTTTGCTTCTTCTGGAACTCAATTAATGGATCTTGTAAGGTAGCACTACTTGTATTGTTCTCTGCTTGATATATCGCTTTGCTTGTATTTTCTCATTTGTAAGTCGCTTTAGATAAAAGCATCTGCTAAATGAATAAATGTAAATGTAATGTAAATGTATTAAGAATCAGGGGTATGTAAACTTTTGAACTGTGTCTTGTGGACTATATGTAAATATTTGTTATGGGAAATAGCTTATTCAGGATAGTACTAATTAAAAAATTTATATTTTGCAGATTCTGCAAGGCGTATGTAAACTTATGACCTTAGCTGTATATTTTAAAGCTAGAGGCATTTTCTGATAAAGTCACAGCAATAAAGTAAACAAAATAGCTTGAGGTTACCAAAAAGTTCTTGAGGTATTGTTTTACAAAGACCCCTGAACATATAAGGTAGGACAAATAATTAGAATAAATAATTAGAACATTAGAATACTAGCTGTAATTTACATTATACATTTACATGAATGAGTTGTTTTATATGTTATTGTTTCTATAGTAACAACTCATTCATAGAGACTTGCAGATGAGCTACATCAGGGGTTCCCAAACTTTTTCAGGGCAAGGCCCCCCAAATGGCATTAACATTTGTCCGAGGCCCCCCTTTTGCAAGATGTCTTTAAAACACATTAAAAATACAGACTTCTGAATATATCCCCCCTATTTTTTATTAATAATTACCTCTTTCATCTTTGCATTACATGACATTAGGAATTGATTATGTGTGTGTGTGTGTGTGTGTGTGTGTGTGTGGTTGTCTGAGAGTGAGAATCATGTATTTATTTATTTTTCACACCAAATTGTTGAGGCCCCCCCCCGGGCGCCCCCTGGTGGCCCCCACTACATAATCTAAGCGTAATAATAGTTTCAGTCAGTTGTATGTGTGTGTGTGTGTAAATGATAATTTTTTAAAAATGCACAGCTTTAACAGCTGATGTTATTTGATTTTTATTGTTGTTATTTTAAAAACTATCTTACATTTGACAGATTATTAATGTGGACCATTATAATTAACTACACATTTGCATCTTTAATTCTCCCTTGGAGTGGAATACCACATAACAGTTGCATGTGTGTGTGTGTTTGTGTCTTTTTTGGTTTCTTGTGTACAAAACATTTTGTTGTATAGCAGATTTTAAGGCATTGGTATGCTGCACAGCAATTACACAATTAAGTCCTACTTTCAAAAAACGGTATTGTTTCAAGTGACTTTATTATTATTTTTTAAAACATCAATTAATAAATATATGGTAGTTATGAAAAGAATAGTCATTTTTCTTAAGGTTCCTGGAGCTTTGGAAACCAGTGTTCAGTCTGGGACAGAGATGGAAACTACTACTGAAGTGCAACTTTAGTATAAGATCTCAAGAATGAAGCCATCTCAGCTGAAGCACACTCTATTTTGCCGCTTAAAGAACATTTCTAAAGACATCGGAGGTGCCATCACTGATATTCTATGACTGAAATATAATACGTGCTCAAATCTACATATATTTTAAGTAGCTATTGTTTTACTGTTTATTTTTTAAATTCTCAAGGAAAGTTAAATTTACTCAAGGAAAATAACTTTTATTTCAAATAAATGAAGGCAAACAAAACTTATTGGTGAGCCTAAAATACAAATATCCTATCTGGACAAACTTTTTATTTATTTATTTATTTACGTTTTGCAACACATATAGAGATAATAGTATAATCTATTTTAAGTCATTATGGATTGAAAAAAAATCAATGATGACATAATGCATGCATGATGTTAGTAAGTCTAATAATGGTTTCTATGTGAGCACCAGACTTCACTGGAAAGTTCTTTCCTTGTTCATGAAATCAGACTTGGGGTACACTAGAAACCCTGTAAAGGTTGTGTAGCGTCCCTGGTTGCTGTAAACAGCGTAGCGCTCATCTTGCTGGCTGTAAAGCCAAATGACGTCATCTTGGTTCAGTACTAACAACAAACTCTGGCTCTGCATCTCTCTTTTTCGTGATGCATCCTCATCAAACACCATGGCCTGCACCTCACCTGTCCCTTTCATTAACTTCACTGACACAGCCCGTCGAGGGTGCTTCCCCACTGTGAATGCAAAGAAGTACACTCCTGGCACTCGACACGTGAAGTAGCCAGATGACTTGTTGAAATGGCCACCGATGTTGACATACTCCACATCAAATGTCAGTGCCTCCCTCTTGTCATGTCTACTGCTTTCTCCCAGCAAAGAGGATGTCCGAGCTACTGAAAATGCAGACCTGAGATATTCAGTGGCTTCTCTCCAGTTATAACTGGGATCTCCAGGGGGCAGGCACTCAGGGCCAAGGTGGTTGCTTGGGTATCCCATAGAGGATGTAGACTCTGGGTATACTAGATAGCCAGAGAAAGTGATATAAGGAGCTGTAGTGCTGTAAAGGGCGTAGTTTGGGTTCTGCTGCACCAGCAGCCATACTGTGTCCATGGGCAACAGGCTAATCATGGCACTCTGGCTCTGTACCTTCCGGCTTTGTTTCCTGTACTCATTATAAGCCATAGCCTGCACTTCCTGTTTGTTCTTTACCAGCATCACAGACAGCAACTTCTTGGGGTACTTTCCTACTGTCAGTGTGAAGTAGTAAGCACCAGCGATCCGGCAACGAAAGAGGCCTGTGTCCGGGTTAAAGTCACCACCCACATTGACAAGCAGGTGGTCAAAGGTCACGACTCGCTGAAAGCCACCCAACATGCTGGTGCTGCGTGTGGCAGAGAAAGCCGAACGCAAGCTGGGCATCATGGGAGAAATATGGAAAGGGCTGACGCAGATGATGAACAAGACTGTCTGACAGAACACATTTCTGGACAAGTTCCAGAATAAACCTGAGGATGAGAACAGTTGAAGATTATTGTACATAACCAGTCATTTGCAACCTTTTTCATGAGCAATGACACTTTATGCCACAAAAAAGAATCTAATAAGATTTCAATTTGCGATGTTGTTAGAAATTATATTAGAAATCAGTCTATTCCTGTTTTGTTTTTAATGTTTTTTCAATATTTGTATTATAGTTTAATATACATTTTAGTTTTGTTTGTATTATAGTAATATCACTTTAAATTTTATATAGTTTTATTTGTTTTACTCACTCACATTCACTCACTTTCTGTAATCGCTTTATCATGATCAGGGTCACGGTGGATCCTGAGCCGATCCCGGGATCCCTGGGGGTGAGGCAGGAATACACTCTGGATGGAAAGCCATGGCTTTTATTTGTTTTAGTTTAAGTAATTTTACTTTGAGTTTTATTTTAGGATTAATTGAAAGTTATGTATATATTCTGACTGGCTTTAGTGAAAGACAGCTGTTGTTCTGCATCATCTTCTTGTTTCCTGATTGGCTTTATGGGCTTCACAATATTGGATCCAACCAAGATTTTATAGTCTGATGTATGATTGACGGTCTCAGCATTTATAGGCTGACATCCCAAAAACATGAAGCTGTGGGTTGCTTTTATTTTGATCAGTTAATGATGAGTTTTCAAAAGAAAAATGGAGAACACTTCACCTATTTTATTTTAATCTATTTTAGTTTTGGGTCATGTGCTGTTTTGTAACAATAGTAACATGTAAAAAGAAATATTTTTAGATTTAAGGCATTCAAGTCAAGCATTAATTTGAGCTATGGTCTGTATGTACCCACTACTGATGTCACTTTAATATAATTGCCAGCACTGTATATCATTCTGCTCAGATCAGATAAAGTACAGTATTTATAAATATTTCCATATACACTGAAAAGCAAACACCAGGGTCTTGAGGCCCTCTTGTCATCATGTTGAAATGCCATATGAGCAAGTTAGGAAGTCTGGTTTAGCCTTGTCACAATGCATTCCCTCTTTCCAATCAAGTGCTCACTGGAAGCAGTAGCTGCTCTAATGCAGCTGATATTGTCTGTTCACTCTGTGCACTGGGGAAAAGGCTGTAGATTAGCCACTGGCTCAGTTCCCCTATGTCCTAAAACAATAGCATATTTGCGAATGGGATGAGGCAGCGCAGATAAGATTATGTGACCAGGGACTAGTAAGCAAAGATCCAGTCTGAGAGTAAGATTCAGTAGAAAGACAAGTAGATATACTGAGATTCTATCATTCTATGAACTTGTAATTCTGAAAGCTCTTATGTGTCACAAATGGTAAACAGAAAACAATCAAGAGATGCATCTTTAATGAGAAACATCTTTAAATGTACTAAACGGTGTTGCCCTGATAAGGTGGTTAAAAGTTATTTAAAAAATGAAAGGTTTTACTGAGCAATAATAGATAATAAATTGGAAATTTGTATTAGTCAATTGTGCAATTTTTTTGCAATAAGAACATGGAGAGTATTAGTTCTCCATTTAAACAAGTTTTTTTTTTTTTTAACCGCAGTTACTTTTTTTCAGTGACCACAGTGGATTTGGAGCCTATATGAAGTTCTATCTATCTATCTATCTATTTATCTCTCCATCTATCTATCTATCTATCTATCTATGTATTTATCTAGGAAACACTGAGTGAGAGACAGGAATGCACCCTGAATGGGTTGCCAGTCACACCGTTTACACACACATTCACACACTCATTCAACAGAACTTTTTTTTTTGTTTAAAATGTTCATGAACCTTTAACATTTAAAAAGTCTACAGATCCTTTGGAATCACATAATTTTACCCAATGAATTATGTAAACAATTGAAACGTCTATTCTATTTGTTAATGTCTTTTTTTTTATCAGTAAGACTAATGTAGCTGTACATACCTGTTCTAAGCTGTTGAAGAGAGGTCATGTCTCATGAGCCTATTCCTCCTTTTCTGAAAGCCTCTCTCACACACTGGCACTAAACTGGTGAACTATTCAAATTCTGACATGGCATCAGTTCTGTGGAAGGCCATTGTGGTCAAAATGGCTCGCCGTATATACTGCACGTAAGGAAGAACACACGACAGACCATGCGGTTAAATGAAAATACAAAATGTTTACCATGCCAAAGTGGATTATTTTCGAATATAAGTGTTTTCGAATATACAGATTATTAATTTACTAATGAATGACACATCATACATTTTAACATTTTATAGTTAGATGTAGACTTTTAGTTAGTTTTAGACTTTGCTTGTATTTTCTCATTTGTAAGTTGCTTTGGATAAAAGCGTCTGCTAAATGAATAAATGTAAATGTAAATGTAGATTTAATGCTGTGGAACATCTGTAAGTGTCATCACTTACCTTATGGCACTTGCAATAACACCTCAGAGAGTGTTTCCAGAAGTTTCCAGGATCTCCAGGGCAACTTGTATGCACAATTATGCAATGTAAGATTGTTTTGATGCCACTCCTGCCAATTATTGCAGAAGGTTCCCCAAACCCACTCACTCCCCCAATTATTATTTTTGTTTATATTTGCCTGAGATATTTTTTATTTTTGTAAACGTACATGTATGTAAATGTATTGTAGGAGATTACAGTTTACTGTGTTTTAACCCCACTTCCCCTTATGATTGCTTGATCCATGTCTCCTGCCCAATTTACCCCCTCTCCCCACACACACACACACACACATTGTTCGTAGTCTATTGATTACTGACTGCTGAGTGATAAATGTTGCTGTTAAATATTTTCTGTTAATCAAGTCATTTTTATCTGTTAAGTCTAGCCCTTAATTAATATGGAATATTATTTCCAATGTTGCATTTAAATTGGAATACAACATCATGTAAATACAACATATCAAGTGGCCAAATAAGCTATCAATTTATATAAGCATATAATGTAATAAATGCTGTTCTTAACAGAGTTAATACATTATACTAGGGATGTCACGATACCAAAAATCTAGTAGTCGGTACCGATACCACCAAAAGTACACGATACTCGATACCAAAGTCGATACCATGGTGTGGTATAAAAATAAAATTAAAAAATAAAATAAAAAACTCTCCTGGAAGACATCCTCCTCTGGCTCTCACACACACCTCATACTCTGAATGCAAGCATTAGTTTAAATTCACTTATATGGTGGCAGGCCAAAAAGATTTATTAAAAGCATGAACATCTGAAAAATTATTAGTGACATTAGGCTACATTTAGCTGACAGGACACGGGCTGAAAGGCGATGCATGGTGGCCCAATCGGAGGTAGTTTATAACATTGCAATGTGTTAGTGTCGTTAACAAATAACTGTCTATCGCAAACATTACATGGAGCATAATGTTAGCTGGTTTCACGGATACAATGCCAGCTGCCTCAAACAAACATAATATAGGACAGTCTTTCAGGTGCTTTGCCAAATTCCAGGTGTTTCCTCGCTTTGTTTGAATTGAACGATAGCATCAGTTGCACACCGGAAACCAACACTATCTTTCCTCTCTTTTCCTCTCAACGAGTCGGGGCAGAGCTAAACTTGTTAAGCTAAGCTAATCTTCTGTAGTTTTTCCTGTGTGCTTGTAGGCGTTCTTCTTTTTCTTCACCACTTGTGGACCGACTAAAACACTTGCACGTATTTGCTGCCCCCATCAGGTCCGGAAGAATTGCAACCCCGGTACCTCCATTAGAATCGGTTCTAACACTAGTGCAGAAAAACAAGTACATCACGTTTTAAGAATGTTGGTACTGACTTGGTACCGAAGTATCGGTTCTCGTGAAATCCCTGCTTTATACTTTTACATACAACATGTGAGCTATTTAGAAATGTCAGAAAATTGGCTGTAATGTTGTGAAATGAAACACATGCGCAGTACAGATCGGGGTAGAGTTGTACAAAATTAACAACCACCACACTACTCATTGTTCCTCGTCGGGGATGATATAGGCCTCAGAGGTGTATTTACAGGGCAGGTAATTACCTGGGGCCCACATAATGAGAGGGCCCTCAGGGGCTGATTATTTAAATAATCTTAAAATACTATACAAAATAATATTTTGTTAAAATGTTTATATTTATATGTGCTTATGGAACATTTTATATTATTCCCATAATGGTGTGATGACATGGGCTTGACCTATCATGCCTACATATTTTATTCAGGCAGCAGTCAGGGGAGCCGGGGGGCCTGTTACTGGGGGAGGTTTTGAGACCATGGCTGTGTCAGAAATGGCATACTACTCTACTACACTGTAGGTGAAAGCAGTATGCCAGAGGGGTAGTATGTCTGAATTCTAAGTATGTGAAATACAGATTTTGCAGTATGCAACCGATGGACACTACGTGAGTCAAATAATCCCATAATGCAACGGGACTAGTGCAGACGAGCTCAGAAAAAAAAATGGCGGGAGACAGTGTGTCGGCTCTTTTTAAGTATTGTGAGGAATTAGCCCGGGGAAGGGCGGCGTACAGACCCACAGGAGGCAGAAGAACGTTCACAAACGGTGGTTTATTGGTGCAAGGGTGAAGTGAGTGGGTTGTGAGGGGATGAGTGCGGGGCTTGTGGAGGCGTGACTGCCGGTGTAGCCTACTCGTGGCGGAGGCGGGATTCCCGAGACGGGGGCGAGGGTTTTCCCGGGCCGGCGTCCTCCGTAGGTGGGACTCTCACCACCCGGCGATCTCGTCCGCGCTTGCACCTTTTGTGGGGGGAGAGAGAGAGAGAGAGAGAGAGAGAGAGAGAGAGATTAGCGTGGGGCGTGAGGTTACCGTCGTGCTCGGTGATTGCGAGTCGCTATGTCGCTGGAAAACACGCACGGAGTCCGTCTTGTCGCTACGGTCTTCTCTTCTCTCGTACGGCCGGAAGCGCGCCCTTTTATCCTCCTCCGCCGTCGCCTGAGTGGTGGAATTTCTCAGTTGGGTCCGCCAATCGCTGGCCGGCGTCGTGTCAGTCCTGCCCCACCGCGGCGGTCCTTCCGGCTGGCGGAATGTTCGGCACGAAGCTACCCACGTCGTGCCGGTGCGGCAGTTGGAGAAGGAGCGATTTCCTTCTTGTGTGCGCCGGCTCTCTGCCCGTAGCGACAGTACCCCCCGCCTCAGCTCCGAGCCTACTGCCGCTCGGTGGTGGGCCCAGAGGGTGTCTCGTCGTGAGAGCCCATCCGCGTTACCATGCTGGGCCCCCGCCCGGTGCTTAACCTGAAAGGAGAAGTCATGTAAGGCGAGGAACCAGCGGGTTACCCGGGCGTTGGTGTCCTTCGCCTTGGCCATCCACTGCAGGGGGGCGTGGTCCGTTATGAGGACGAAGTGCCTGCCTGCCAGGTAGTATCTCAGCTCCTCGATGGCCCATTTTATCGCCAGTGCCTCCCGCTCGACCGCCGCATACTTTCTCTCGGCCGGGGACAGCTTCCGGCTGATGTAGAGGACCGGGTGTTCTTCCCTGTCGAAGGTCTGGGAGAGGACGGCGCCCAGCCCGGTCTCGGATGCATCAGTATGCACGGTGAACGGGAGGTCAAAGTCCGGGTTGCGGAGTACCGGCGCGCTGGTGAGGGCCCCTTTTAGGGCCTGGAAGGCCCTTTCTGCGTCGGCTGTCCACCTGACCTGGTCTGGCTGGCCCTTCTTTGTAAGGTCTGAGAGGGGAGAGGCTACAGCAGAAAAATTAGGCACGAACCTGCGGTAGTAGCCCGCCAATCCCAAGAAGGCACGTACCTGCTTTTTCGATGTCGGATGCGGGTAGCCCTTCACAGCCTCGATCTTCTTTAGTTGGGGCTTCAGCATTCCCGTCCGATGTGGTATCCCAGGTACTGGGCTTCCGTCAGCCCTAGGTGGCACTTCTTTGGGTTGGCGGTCAGGCCGGCCGCCCGGAGTGCTTTCAGGACCTCCCTGAGGTGGAACAGGTGGTCGGCCCAGGTGGAGGAGTGGATGACCACGTCGTCCAGGTAGGCCGCTGCAAACTGCCGGTGGGGCCGCAGGAGGATGTCCATTAGCCGCTGGAACGTGGCGGGCACCCCGTGCAGCCCAAAGGGGAGAACCCGATACTGCCAGTGGCCGGTGGCCGTGCTAAAGGCCGTCTTGGGCCTTGCCTCCGGTGCGAGCGCCACTTGCCAGTAGCCTTTGGTGAGGTCCAGGGTCGATATGAATCGGGCTCTCCCCAGCCTCTCGACCAGGTCGTCCACTCTGGGGAGGGGGTAGCTGTCGAACTCTGACACCTGGTTCAGCCTCCGGAAGTCGTTGCATAGCCTCATGCTCCCATCCGGCTTCGGCACGACGACGATGGGGCTGGACCAGGGGCTGCTGGACTCCTCAATGACGTGGTCCCGCAGCATGCGACTGACTTCCTCCTCGATGGCCTGGCGCCGAGCCTCGGGGACACGGTAGGGCCTTTGTCTCACCACTACACTGGGAGGAGTCTTGATTTCATGCTGGACCAGCTGGGTCATCCCCGGGGTAGCCGAAAACACATCTGCGAACTGGTTGATCAGCTCGGTAAGCTCCTGTCTTTGGGCGGGGGTGAGGTCCTCCCCTAAGCCGACCAAGGTACCCTTGCCCCGGTCTGAGTCCTGAGCTGCGAACGTCGACACCACCGGGGCTGGTTCCACCCATTTTTTCAGCAGGTTTACATGGTATAGCTTCTCGTCCGTCCGCTTACCGGGCTGCTGCAGGCGGTAGTTGACCAGCCCCGGCGCTCGAGGACGGTATATGGACCTTGCCACCGGGCGAGAAACTTGCAGGCGCTGCTGGGCACTAACAGGAGGACCCGGTCCCCCTGGAATTCCCGGGGCTGTGCGGGGCGGTTGTATACCTTCTTCTGCTCCTCCTGCGCCGCGTGCATGTGCTCCCGGACGATGGGGCCCACCCTGTCAATCCTTGCTTGCATGTCCTGCACGTACTCGACGACGGAGCGGAAGGGGGATGGTTGCTCCTCCCAGGCTTCGCTGGCCACGTCCAACAATCCCCGCGGGCGCCGCCCGAACAGGAGCTCGAAGGGCGTGAAGCCCGTGGACGCCTGGGGCACTCCCGAACGGCGAAAAGTACGTAGGGGAGGAGGAGGTCCCAGTTCCTTCCCTCCTCGTCCACCACCCGGCGCAGCATCCGCTTGAGGGTCTGATTGAACCTCTCGACCAGCCCGTCTGTTTGGGGGTGGTAGACCGACGTCCGGAGGTGCTTCACCTGCAACAGACGACACAAATCCGCCATTAGCTTCGAGACAAAAGGCGTACCTTGGTCGGTCAGAACGTCCTTGGGGATCCCCACTCGACTGAAGAGGAGTACCAGCTCCCTGGTGATGTTTTGCGAGGTGGCCTTGCGGAGCGGCACCGCCTCGGGGTACCGCGTGGCGTAGTCAACGAGGACCAGGATGTATTCATGGCCCCGGGCAGACTTGGGTAGGGGCCCCACGAGATCCATGCCCAGTCGCTCAAACGGGACGCCGATAATGGGCAGGGGGATCAGGGGCGCCGGCGGGGGCCTCCGCGGGGCCGTGCGCTGGCACTGCGGGCACTGTTGGCAAAAGGCCCGGACCTCCGCATCCATCCCGGGCCACACGAAGCGGTCCCGCAGCTTCTCCAGGGTATTTCGGGCCCCCAGGTGGCCGCCGAGTGGATGGGTGTGGGCTAGGTGCAATAAGACGGCCGTCTTGGGTCGGAGCACCACCAGTAGGTCCACCTGCTCCCTGCGGCGGCAGGCCCGTTGGTAGAGGAGCCCCCCTCGGACGAGGAAGTACGATGTGGGGAGCCTCAGGTCTGGACTCTGGTCGACCCCCTCTATCACCCGTACCTGAGCCCAGCAGTGCTTCAGCCGGTCGTCCTCCTTCTGCTCCCGGCCGAACTTCCCCTCTTGGTTCACCTGGGGAAAGACAGATGACAGAGGGTTAGTAGCTTGGGGGGGTCTTACCTTCCGTGGTGGCCTCTCCGTCGTCCTGGGCCAGGTAGGCCGGCCGGGCCGGGGTCCCCTTCGTACGTCGCCGCAATCTCCGGGGCTTGGCTCTCGGTACCACCAGGAGTCCTGGCCAGTCTCGTCCCAGGAGGAGGGGCACGTGGAGTTCGGGGATGATTCCGACCTGGAGGGGCCAGGTGCCGGCTTCGCCCCGGATCTGGACCTCGGCTGAGGGGACTTCCCGGGTGTCCCATTGGACGCAGGTCACGGTGAGCGTCCCCCTTGGGCGGCGCTCCTCAGGCAGGATGGAGGGCCGGGCGAGGGTCACCGTGCTCCCGGTGTCCAGCAGGGCGGTTACCGGTCTCCCTTCGACCCACACCGTCAAGGAGGGCGCCTCCGGCGGTTGCTGCTGATGGAGGGCGCAGCCTGCCAGCCATGGTTTTGTAAGCAGCCGGGCGGCTTCCCTCTCCGGCTCTGTAGGCATGGGCTCGTCTCGGGGGTGTTCACAAGTGGGCGCCCTCTGGGGGTTCCTCCAGGTGCGGGGCCGGGTCTGGCGGTCGGACCGGGGGCCCGGGGCACCGGGGGGCCGATCGAGGTGCTGCTGCTCCCAGGGGTCGAGCTCCAGGGTGGCCAAGGTTCGCTCCAGGACAGTTAGGAGTTCCTGGGGCGTAGTTGGGGCATGTGCCCCCACGGCCTGTCTCTCTGCCCGGGGTAGCGCCCTCAGGAAACGGTCGACCGCCACTTTCTCCGCCACCTCCGAGGCGGTATGCCGATCCGGCCGGAGCCATCGTTTGGTGGTCCGGATGAGGGCGTTCATCTGGCAACATGGTCGGGCCCCTGGTCGATAAACCCAGCGATGGAATTCAGTAGCAGCCTGGCCAGGGGTTCGGCCACACCATGCCAGGACTCCCTCCTTCATCGCCAGGTAGTCCGCGGCCTCCTCCGGCTCGAGGGCATAGTAGGCTGTTCGGGCCTCTCCCGTGAGCAGTGGACCAAGGGCGCGTGGCCAGTCGTCACGGTCCCACCCCTCCCGGCGGGCGATACTCTCGAAGGCTTCGAAGTACGCCTCGAGGTCCTCTTCGGGGCCGAGGGGGGGTAGTAGGCGGCAGGTCTCGCTACTTGCGTTGGGGAGAGGCACGGAGGCGGCGGGGGTCTCAGTCCTCATGGCGATCAGTGTCTGTGTGGCGACCTGAAGGCTCTCGGCGAGCTGCTGCGTCACAGCGTGCTGCTGGAGGCTTGTCTCCAGCAGGTGTTGCAGGGCGTGGTCCATTTTGGGGGGGGGGGGGGGGTTTGTTGGTATTTATTTATTTATTTATTTTCTCTCTCTCTTTTTTTTTTTTTTTTTTTTAAATTTATTTATTTTTTCTCTCTCTCGTTTTTTTTTTTTTTTTTTTTTTTACGTTTGTGGTAGGCGAGTCTGTACTATGCCCGCATCCTCCACCAGTGTGAGGAATTAGCCCGGGGAAGGGCGGCGTACAGACCCACAGGAGGCAGAAGAACGTTCACAAACGGTGGTTTATTGGTGCAAGGGTTAAGTGAGTGGGTTGTGAGGGGATGAGTGCGGGGCTTGTGGAGGCGTGACTGCCGGTGTAGCCTACTCGTGGCGGAGGCGGGATTCCCGAGACAGGGGCGAGGGTTTTCCCGGGCCGGCGTCCTCCATAGGTGGGACTCTCACCACCCGGCGATCTCATCCGCGCTTGCACCTTTTGTGGGGAGAGAGAGAGAGAGAGAGAGAGAGAGAGAGAGAGATTAGCGTGGGGCGTGAGGTTACCGTCGTGCTCGGTGATTGCGAGTCGCTATGTCGCTGGAAAACACGCACGGAGTCCGTCTTGTCGCTACGGTCTTCTCTTCTCTCGTACGGCCGGAAGCGCGCCCTTTTATCCTCCTCCGCCGTCGCCTGAGTGGTGGAATTTCTCTGTTGGGTCCGCCAATCGCTGGCCGGCGTCGCGTCAGTCCCGCCCCGCCGCGGCGGTCCTTCCGGCTGGCGGAATGTTCGGCACGAAGCTGCCCACGTCGTGCCGGTGCGGCAGTTGGAGAAGGAGCGATTTCCTTCTTGTGTGTGCCGGCTCTCTGCCCGTCGCGACAGTATTAAACCCTTGTTAAACAGGACTTTAACAGTACCCGAAAAATTATTAATTTTAGAAGGTTTAAACAACAAAGCGTTTGCAAACCTTTTTGTGATCTCCATCATGCCTCAACCGGCCAAGCTAACGGCAATGAATTTACCTCAGCCTGTTAACCCCATTCACATTAAATGACTAATTCACTGAACTTTCCTGATGTGCATTTTGCTCTTAGTGCGGTTTCTTTAATCTGGTGGTTCCTTTAAGATTTTTGTGTTTATGATGACATCGAAGGTCACATGACAATGCCAACATGGCGGATGTAGTAGCCCAGTGGTTTTCAAAGTGGGGCGGCCCCCTTGGGGGCTGCCAGGGGGCCCCAGGAGGCCTCAACAATTTGGCCAGGCTTGACAAACTGTGTTGGAGCCACCAAGCCCATCCCTCCCACTAGTATGTTTTCTCTTTCTCACTCTCAGACAACCACACACACACACAATCAATTCCTAATGTAATGTAATGTAAAGATGTCAGATGTAATTAAAAACAAAAAAAAGGGGGGTATATTCAGAAGTCTGTATTTTTAATGTGTTTTAAAGACATCTTGCAAAAGGGGGGCCTCGGTCAAATGTCAATGCCATTTGGGGGGCCTTGCCCTGGAAAAGTTTGGGAACCCCTGTAGTAGCCTATATCCAGGATTGTAGTCGTAATACACACACATACTGATTAGCACGTCCTGTTTCAACAGCCATGCAGTACTTACTGCATCGAATGCAGTACGTACTGTCACGGTACGTGATTTCGGATGCAGCCCATGTTCAGCAGTTGTAGTGTAGCCCCTTTCTTTATTCATTTTTGTCTTCAAGAAAGAAATGAAGTCTTCAAAGCACACATCTACTGCGATTCCACCACAGAAGTAAAGGGTCACAACAATATCTGGGTAACATGAAGACATAACAGAAATCTGTCAGAAGGGCCCCAAGCATTTAATTTGCCAGAGGCGACCATGTAATCTAGGTTCGCCTCTGATAGGCCTATTTATCTTTTCCAATTTAAATGTTAATATGCGTTTCCTGTTTAATTGTCTATAGTACTATTTTGAATGCAGTGATAGAATAATTTGGGAAAGGAAAAAAAGTCTAATCCCAACAACAGGGGGTGCAAATACTCTCAGTGCGTCTCTCTTTAAAAGCCACCAGTCGGATCGGAAAATGGCGGCGATTCTGTTTTTTTTTATTTAAAAAAAACTACATTTCCCATGATGCTTCCCTTGCGGTTTGGGCGCAGTGGGGACGTGACGCAAGCCGCTGAAGGCGTGAGCGCTGCGTCTCTGCGAGGAAGAGGCACTGAAAGTCGAAGCTAAAACCGCATTCAAGACAACATGGCAGGACTGCCCCGCAGAATTATCAAGGTAACCGTGAAGCGAATTACACAGTACACAACACTCACACGTCCTGAATTACGGCGTCAAAACGACCCTGAAAAGCGCGCGAGGGCGCGTGCACGAAAGCAGAAGCCGGTTATATTTCGCTCCTGTTAGCTCCGAGGTTGCTAGCGACTTCCGTTTATGTCTCCGCTCTTATATGGGTGGGTTAAAAATATACGCACGCTAGATTGGACGCAGCAACAAAAAATGGCGGAGGGCCTGTTCCTACTTCTTAAATGCTCACAAAAGTACAAATGGAATCCGACAGCACATGGCTCACACCGCGGTATTTAAACGCGAGGTGAGCACGAGCGCAGACTAGCGCGCTAGGTGCTAGTCATCACCGCGCGCGCTGCCATTCATTGATTGAATGTCGATAGCCAGTCGCGCTGTGCTAGCGTTAGCATTAGCGTTGAGGTTTTAGCTTTCCGCTGTAATAAGGGCCGGCTAGTCGGGTAGGACATCCAGAATGAATCACCATCCTTCCAGTCAGCTCAATCAGCTTGGACTCTTTCTGTTCTGTTTCCGTTTAAAACGTGGATATTAACACAGCCTTGTTTTTAGAAGAGAGGAGGGACTGGAAACGATGTAGCTAGCTGGCTGTAAAGGCTCTGGGTCTGTCCCTGATGTTTTCCGTGCAAGGCCTTGCTAGCTGTTAGCTAACCGGCGAAATACAATCCTAGTGGTGCGTTATAATGCGGGGGTTGTACCGCAAACGTTCACACCAGAGCGGTTTGAGGAAATAATTCAGGGTTGTGTTCGACATTTTGAGTTTTTTTTGGAGGAAATAAATCTGAAGCCGAGCTACGCAGCTTAGCTGATGCTAATAATCAAACGACGAAGCGATGCAATCTGCAGAGGTTTCATAAAAAATATATATTTTTTAATGTCTGATTCGCATCAAATTATTGTTGATTGAGGTGTGTTTGATTATTGGAGAACACAATACTCGGAGGAAACGCACTCCAGACAGGCTTCAGTGCCATAACATTTCTATGAGTCATGTAAATCTGAATGACTGCTCGGGTTTTTTTGTGTGTGTTTTTATTTTTTTTATTGTAGCCTGTGAGGAAAAGGCGTGGCCCAGAGCTGGTATCGGTCAGGTTTCCTCCACTGATGTCTGATCCATCCTTTTTTTCCCCCCCATGCATCTGATCTGGCTTCGTTTGTAATGAATGATGTCACTTTGTTCAGATCATAACAAAGAGCATTGAAAAAAAATATATAATGACCTTTAAAAAAGAAAAAAAAAAATCTTGCATTAAGGTGAGTCTTTCATTAGGTATGCGTGTCCTGATTGAATGTTCTAGTGTGGAGGTTGAGCAGGAAAGCAGACCTGGTGCGGTCTGGTCCGAGTGATGGATGTTGTGTATGCAGTGTGCATCACTGTGCGGTGAGGAGCCTGAGCCCTGATCTGATGAGGGACTGGGATCTGGCTCCGGTGTCGTTTGTGCATGAATCTCTTAAGGCATTTCAGGAATGTTGTTCTTCCTGTGAGATTTTCAGAAGGTTAAATGCTATTCGTGGTTAAAGCAATGCTGATTTTTATTTATTTTATTTATTTTTTAAAAAAAAGCTTTGCATATTTCCATATTTAAGCAAATGAAACTGTCTGATGAAACACCGTCCTGGCCTAACCACAAAGGTTTCTAAATTACTTGAGTCACGTGTTTACGAATGGTCGTTTAGAATTTGCATTTAGATTTTCTTTGCAGTAGTAATAAATAAATAAATAAATAAAAATTGCGCCATGTCATTTTGTTGCAGAAGAGCTCGAGGAATACGGCGTGGTCAACTATGTTGTAAGTTTCATAATCGAATAGAGAGCACTTAATCAAATCGTGCAACCTCAGATGTGTTGTGTCTTGAGCTTCACACATTCCGCAGGTGCTATCAGATACCCTGTCTCTGTGTGTGTGTGTGTGTGTTAGGAAAGGCCCTGAAGGTTATCACTATTGCAGTAATGGCTAGTGTGTGTTTCGGTATACTGGTACTCTGGGTTTCTTAAACTTGTTGCAGCTAGGAACCCCATTGACTATTTTAAAATATTAATATAATATTATATATATATATAAAATGTCTCGTTCCATGGACCCCCTGTGTGCAGGTTTATTTTTATTCATCTATTCAAATATTCGGCTCATTATTCAAATGTGTACGATCATATTCTGTCTGTTGCTGCGTTAGAGCTTTTTATTTTTATGTTTTTAGCTTTCCGCTCAATGAACATATTTTATTGAAAATTAGCTGCAAGTTTATTTATCGGTTGAGTTATTGAGGTTTGGATTACACGCATTCAGTTCACGTAACCTTTCAAAGACTAATAAGTCTGAGAACCCGATAATAACCCTAAGAATAATGTTCATGTTATATTTGGCGGGTTGTGATTTCTACCACTGGAACCGCATGTAGAAATTGCAGAGCCTGTGGCTATGCTTCACAAACCGTTGGGGGTTCACATAATCTTTTTTTTAATATTATTAATTATTTTAATATTTAATCTGTATCCAGCATACAGTTTTAAGTACAGTGCTGAATATCTGTAAGCAAATGTAGTGTTGATGCATGCACTATATGGCCTGAAGTATGTCTCATCAAAAGCTGACCGTGACGCTCACGTGAGCCTTCGCCAAATTATTCACCGCAAGGTTGGAAGCACACAATTGTACAGGGTGTCTTTGTATGCTGTAGCTTTAAGATTTCCCTTCACTGGAACGAAAAGACCGAAACTTGTTCCAGTATGACTGTGCCTCTGTGCACAATACGAGGTCTATGAAGACATGGTTTGCCAAAGTTGAGAGTGGAAGAAGTCAGCTGCCAGACTGGAATGCTGACTGTATGGCAGATATCATTGTTCACCATCAGTTCCTGACCTCGCTAATCCCCACAGCAACACTCCAAACATTTAGTGGAGATTATTTCTGTATAACAGCAATGGGGAAATTAACCTGGAATTGGATTTTCAACAGGTACATATGAGTGTGATGGTCAGGTGTCCTCAGACTTTTGACCATATAGTGTAAGCAGGCAACTGAAAGCTCTAATACACTTGCCCAGTCCCATGTTATGCATGCCCAATTAACCAGGCTAAAAAGCATCATCTAACCTCATTTAACTCAAAATGATGACAAACTGTGTGCATTAATACAAATTATGGAACTTAAGAGACTAATTTTAAGTGTCCATAGTCTTTTGTCATGTTCTCCTTGCACATTAAAAACGTTACGAGTCCGTCCAGTGTCTTCGTTTTTCACACGTAGACGTTTAAATGCAAGGTGAACGTGTGTGCTAGCATTAAAATTATACAGCAATTTGTACTGTGTTCTGGAAATTCTGGCAGTTTTGTAATTCTGTTTCATTTTCCAGAAGTTTCAGTTTCTGGAAACGCTGGCTGCGTCCGAAACCGCATACTTACCTACTATATAGTAGGTGAAAAGCAGTACCCCAGAGCGGTAGTATGTCTGAATTGTAAGTAGGCGAGAAATACCTGGATGATGCAATGCTTCTGGCGAGATTTTGCAGTATGCCATCGATGCACACTACTTGAGTCAAACAATCCCATGATGCAACAGGACTGGTGTGGTCAAGCTCAAAAAAAAAAAAAAAAACAGCGGAAGATAGCGTCGGCTTATTTATTTATTTATTTTATACCAAGTAAACCTTGGTTAAACAGGACTTGTTAAACAATACCCGAATAAATTGTTAACTTGTTTAAGATTTTTGTGTTTACGATGACGTCGAAGGTCACATGACAATGCTAACATGGCCGATGTAGTATGTATATGATTGTAGTCATAATACACATGCATACTGATTAGTACGTACCGTTTCAACTGCAATGCAGTACGAACAGCCTCGAATGCACTACATACCGTAGTAAGTGATTTGGGACACAGCCATTGTCTAACACAGACGGATTAAAGGGCCTAGTGAAATAGTTCTTACCGGCAGCTGGACATGTCGTCAATTCACGTGTAGTCAGATGGCTGTAAATGTGAACCCGTTGGAGCATGTCATGGTTTAACAAACCAATCAAATAAAAAGTTTTCTTTTGCAGAAGTCAAGTCAGGGAGTAGAGTTGTGGTTTTTTTTGTTTGTTTGTTTGTTTTTCTCCCCAGATGAGTGAAGTAAAAAAAAAAAATGTTGGTGATCATTATTTCAGCAGCTTATTGAACCAGCTGAAAAAAGGTGACACCACCTTCTAAAAAAAAATTCTGGATTGTAATCTTTGTCAAAATTTACAGTAAGTGTGATATTTTGTTATTTCCCATTAAAAAGGGAAGCACAGCTCTACTGCAGGTTACAATCTTTCAAATCAACCAACTAAATGTTTGCCTGGGATAACATTCATCATGCCAGTAAAATGTCAAGCATTGATAGGGCTATTTTGCATGAAACTGAATATAGCTAAACACAGGTAATCAACATTTTGCATAAATATTGCTGCATGATAAGTTTGTGCTTTTTTCTATTGCTCACAATAGAAATTGTTTACAGTAGATATAAAATAAACCTCACACAAAGTTATTGGTATCATTGGGGTGGAGAAGTCTACTTTTAGATTTTTTTTTCATTCTTTAGGAATTTAGTTGATTCCTTCGGTGAATTATGAGGTTGCACGCATAACATTAATTACACAAGTAGATGTTGACCTGCTATGGCATTACTGCCTGTTGCACCTCCTCCAGTGCCCATAGGATTACCGCACTTCCTTCAACTTTGCTAGCATGCCTAATGTGACCAAAACCATACAGGCCTCTGCTGTATCGAACCCTACTAGCACCATTAATGCATGCTCAGTGCCACTGGCTCCATGTGGTTTCCTCCTGTTACGTCTAATACCACTCTGGCATGTTTGTCTAACACAACCAGAGCCATGCAGACCTTCCCAGTGACTGAGGCTGTGACGAGCCCCACTGGCACGGTTAATCACTGCCACTGGTTCCATATGGTATAGGTCAGCTGCAGGGTCGTCAGTACCACAGTTCAAAAACGTTTCACTGTAACCCCGGAATGTCCCCTGGTGGCAGGGACGTCTCCCTCCCACCCCTTGCAGCTAGACCTCAGGTTAGATGTTACTACCCCAACACTTCTCCTTTCTCCTCACTAAGAGCCAAAAGCTGCTTTTCTCCCTTGTATCCCATGATCACAGAGAGAACCAAAAAATTCCAACAATTTTGTTATGGAGACATAAAGACAAGGATTAAAGAATGTCAGGGATTGCACAGTTGAAGCCCTTTCAAAATGCAGCCTTTAAATCAAATGCCACTAGAATAGCAGTTGCATTATGATTTGTGATTAGGTGAGTCCTGAAAAATAGCCTTTTCACAGTGAACACATTTGGTGACAACCCCTTGTATTGAACTGCATATAAATAAATGCATCACTGTATATCTACTGTAAACTTATGGGGATGTCGTGTGGTTCATTTGTGGCTCTTGTGAAGGTTGAAGGGCTCATGAACCCAACTAATCACTAGGATATTTTATCCCAAAACCTCTGCTGGCAGAAATGACAACCATGAGACAGATCGCAAATATCAAGTGCTTAATAATGAACATCTATCCATTGAGTTTTATTGTTTGAGGAAGAAGAGAGCATAGCCCGTTCTATTCTGTGACCTGATGGTGCGTTACCACCATTTCTAGCCTTCATTTTCAGAGAAATTGTATCAGTTGGCTGTAATGTACTGTAAAAGAGTGCGATAAAAGAAACCATGACTATGTGCCAGGCCTGCCTTTTAAATTCTTTGTTGAGAGCTTTCTTTTAATTACAACACTATTATCCACTCATCAATGACTGGCTAATGCAAAACTTTGTTCCCCAAGAAGAGTTGTTAATAAAGTATATACACAATGTTCAGATAGGAGTATTTTAAACGGGGACTTTTAACAGACTAAGCTAGAAACACAATTCTGGTTGTTCTAGCTGTTTGTATGTCTCACCTCACCTCAAGCCTGAACTAGAGCTGGTTGCTGTTGGTTTTTTGACCAAAACCAGATTGCCCTGTGCACTTTGAATGAAAAAGATGATGCACTGTATGGCCAAAAGTATGTGGACACTCCTCCTAATTATTCTAAGTACTTGACCCACACCATTCGCTAACAGGTGCTTAAAATCAAGCATGCAACCTCGGTAGACAAACACTGGCAGTAGAATGGGTCCTACCGAAGAGCTCAGTGATTTTAAATGTGGCCCTGTCGAACGATTCCACCTTTGGCACAAGTTAGTTTGTGAAATATCCACCCTGCTTGATTTGTCCCAGCCAACTCTGAGTGCTATTATTGAGCAATGGAAGGAACTAGGACCAACAACAGCTCAGTCACGAAGCTGTAGACCACACAAACTCTCAGAGCAAGTGTGTAGCGCATAAAAATCGCATGGGTCTTGTTGCATCACTTGTTTGTGTTACTTGCGTCATTTCCACACTGCCACTGGAATCAACATCCGCACCAGAACTGTGCATCATTAGCTTTGTGAAATGGGTTTCACTGGCAGGACAGCTGCACATAAGCCCAACTGTCTCTGTGCCGAGTGTCGGCTTGAGTTGTGTAAAGCGCCACCGCTGGATTCTGGAGCAGTGGAAAGTGTTCTGTGAACTAATGAATTACGCCAGTCTGATTGACCAATCTGGGTTTGGCGGATGCCAGGAGAAAGCTACTTACCAGAATAGTGCCGACAGTAAAGTTTGCTGGAGGAAGAATAATGGTTTTGGGGCTTTTTCCCCTAGGGTTGAGGCAAGGCAGCTATATTTCCAACACAGTTTGGGGAAGGCCCTCTCCTGTTGAAGCATGACTATGTGCCCTTTTGCTCACAGTGAGGTCCATAAGGACATGGTTTAATGAGTTTGGTGTGGAGGTACTCCAGTGGCCTACACAGAGGCATGGTTTTGGAATGGGATGTCCACCAAGTGCATATGTGATGCTCAGGTGTCCACATACTTTTGCCCATGTATTTGGCTGGTTATACATCTGGAACACAAACATGTCTGGAAAATATTATAGTAAGGAACTATTTTGATGCATTGTAGTATTTCTTAAGAAGTTAAGAAGAAATTATTGAAATGAACAGCTGTTTAGTGAATCAATTGAATCAAATCTTTCATCGTGCCATGCAAAAGCTTTGCAATAGGCTTGCTGCAATAGACGGTGTTACCAGTGTTTGGGCTGCACACCGATTACATCTCTTGCCCACCATGGAACCGCCCCCATTGATGTTTTGCCTTTTTATAGTAATAAAAATCATTTAGTTCAGTTACAGAACAGACGCTACAGTTAAAAACTGAACGCGTCTGCTCAATTCAGCATGAGCCGAACGAGTTAGAGTCACGGCAAAGATCAACAGGAGTCAGATTTCATTTAGCACGAGTGAGAATGAGGCGAGCTGACGGACAAAATGATGGTGGAAGACTTGGTTTCAAAAGTTCTACGTTTAATATAAGCGCGTTTGTCATTGTACTGTTTTGTGGTTGTGTTTTTCATTAAGAATAATAATGAACCCATTGTTCAAGCAGTTGCTGCCCCTGAATTGCAGCTAATTCGAAAGCGAAAGTGAAATGTACACAGCACGGCATTCATAAGCGAGGGGGGAGAACACCCGGCTCCGCCCCCTGGTGATACCGGTATTACCGGTGTTGTCACACGTCGATTAACCAGTGGGAAAATTTCCTCACTTTGCAATGGAAGGCGCATTTTGAGAAACTCAACACAAGGGACATGCCTTCTCTTCAGGAGGCAGCACAAGAAATCTGGTGTTTTGAAGTCCATCTCTTTGACTGAAGGATGTTACCGCCATGGATAAAAACCTTCAGAGGGCCAAGACTGCAGGGGCAGATGAGATTTGGCCAGAGATGTTGAAGGCACTTGGCAAGGTTAGAGTTGTGGTCACCATGCCTCTTAAATGTTACATGAAGATCTGGTGAATTGCCTTTGGACCGACTGACATTATAGCCACTATTTTTAAGAACTGGACAAGACCGTTCAACCACTACATTTTCATTTAGGCTGTTAGTTTGGAGCTGTCCCATCCATCGACGTACGCAAGTTGTTGTTTTTTCCCCCCATGCCTATTTGGATTTTCTTGTTTGCAATGTTGGCGTCTCACTATGTAAAAGAGAGCTGTACAATATTAACTGATTTAATTAATAAGGTGTCACTTAATTAAATTACAATGTGATATTGCAGAGGTACTTACTGATCAAAAGCCTGTTCTCCTGGAACCCTACTTTACTTAGTTTTTTGTAGCCAGTTATTGGCAGATGGAGATTATTACCATGGTTTGTGGTATGTTGCAGTCAGCCAGTTGTATAATGTTGGCTGTACGTGTTTTGTAATTCCTGTAATAACTTGTCATTTTTCTTCTGATGATTTTGGCTCATAACAAAAAGTGAAACCAGAGGGAAACTGTCATCCGCCAACTTGAGGAAAATAGTTGCTTAGTCACGCTTGTGCAGATAATTAACTTAAATAAAACTTGTTTATTCACATTATATGTAATGAGCTATGAACCAATGTCTGAGTGGCATCAGCAGGTTTTTCCCTGCTGTTATATCCATGCACATGATCAGATCAACCAATTACCGTAATTGCTAATTAGCTGTGGACACGGGAAAGTAACTTCTATTCCAACCTGTCATCTTTTTTTGTATTACATTTTTTATTCCCTTGCGTGTTGTTTGTGTGTGTAGGAAACTCAGCGTTTGTTGGCAGAGCCCGTGCCAGGCATCAAAGCAGAGCCCGATGAAGGGAATGCTCGCTACTTCCATGTGGTCATCGCTGGACCTCAGGACTCCCCCTTTGAGGGAGGGACTTTTAAACTTGAACTCTTTCTTCCCGAAGAATACCCCATGGCAGCTCCGAAAGTACGCTTCATGACCAAAATATATCATCCCAATGTTGACAAGCTGGGGAGAATATGCCTAGATATCTTGAAAGGTAAGTAACCTATTATTAAATAATAATAATAATAAATAGATTTTCATCATTATGTTGGAAGGAGTAGAGAAGATTTTAATCAAATATCCCTAAATGTGAGTTTTTTGGGGTTTTTATAATGATTAATTCCTCTTGCAAAGCTGATTTCTGTATACATGTGTGTTTGGCTAAACAGCTGGCCTGACTGTAAATTATTCCATGCAGTAATATGCAGTTACTCTCAGCACTTCTGTAAACTCATTGTCACCAAGAAGGCCCAATGGCTTGAACCCATCACAGTCCAATCTGCAGATTATCAAAGGAGAGCCACAGAACCTGGGTGCTGCTTTAGCTAACTTACCAAACCTTAGTGATGTAGAACATAGTGATTTGGTATATTTTGACTGGATTGGCTCCTGAAAGCTCACTTCTGTTCACTTCTTTTTGCTAGCAGTTAACTACCTGGGTGGCTACTTAGAATCTTGGTGCAAAAGTATTCATTGATTTATTCAGTGTAGATTTTAATGTATTGCAATGATACATTTAGGGTTTTAGACGAATAGCTTTTTTGGTTAACCTATATGTAAAATTAATGTTCAAATTTGCTAACTAAAACTAGTAATAGGCTAACTAGTATGGCCTCTTCTCAGGGATTTTAGGATTTAGGATCACTTTGAATTTTTATTACTCTCTGCACACCAAGACTGATGCTGCCATGGTGTCATTTTGGCTCTGTTCACACCTGGTATTAACATCAGTCTTGAGTGATCAGATCAGTAGTGGACAGCTGAGACGCATAGCCGTTCACACCTAGCATTGTGAATGCGTCTCTCGTGACCATTTGCGTTCAGATTTCATGCATCGTTTCCACTGGATGAATCGTGTCACACGTGTATTACGGTAGCTTACCGGTGCTTTTGTTCTCAGGCAGAAATGTATAGTGAATCCTGTTTTATGTACATGTAGGGTCTGTTTTAAACGCTTCACTCGCGTGGGCTGCTAACGAAACTATGGCATGTGAGACGACGAAAGACACCGTGAAAAGGATACAGAGCTATGGGAGTGCACCTGAAGTGCAGCGGAGTTTTCAGTTCAGCACAATTTCCAAACAGTGTTTCGATGATAGTTTCTAACTAGGGCAATGACCCATTCAATCAGGCGTTCCTTCGTTGCTGACCAGGACGCATCAAGATCCATTCACGTTCACACCTACAAATGTGATGTGGCATTATACATCCCAGACCGCCTCTGAATGTGGTTTGAATGATCGGATCACAGTGGCATTCACAGAGTGCTGTCTGCTTACGATCGGATCACCCAGGACACACATTAAATCCATTATATCCTGTGGAAAAAGAGGTCTTACTTTTTTCTTCAGTGTAAAGATACTCGAGGAAGCAGTCTTCTCGATCATCGTGGGCTAAAACAAAACCAAGTATTTGCACAGAACAATAAAATATAGACGGTTTAACAAGTTATTCAGTTCCTAGCACGAGTACAGTCCACAGTGATATGATCATGTGACCTACTAAAGATCAAGTGCAGCCATGCTCCCCAAAACAGGTGGTTGTTTTTATATTTATTAATAATCAGTTTACTTGCATTCATGAGGTTTAGGTAGTATGCGTGGAATTTTACAATGAGAACCGTGCACACGCAGTGGGGAAAAAAACTCCCATCTCTTCAATATATGCAGAAATCGTTTATTCCATGGGAATCAATCATAATTACAATAGACACGTGTCCGGAAATCCCATTAGAACAGTATTCAAACGTAGACTTTACATGATCGCCAGCTCGTATCAGTCTGTCAACATAGCTATGAATAAGAACACAAAGAGATGAATGTTAAACTGCAGAGTGCATACAGAAATGTGGACCCAACGCACCTAAAATCTCGTCAGTGCTGAGAGATTGGTGCTGATGAACGATGGGAAAAGCCAGTACAAGTGTTATTTTCCTATCATTACCAGCTCTTTGCATAACCCCATACTAGATCATTGAGTGAGTTTTCATTAGTTCTTATCAAAAAACAATATAATATCTGCTCATTGTTTAACAGCTCCTAGTTATTTGTTTCTTGTTTGTTTGGATGTGGGGCTTCAGACTCTCCTACTGACTTAGCAACTGAACATGGGCGCCGTTTAATTTCAGCTCCTGTATGAACACGTTGCCAATTCTTGATGAACTGAATGGACTCAGTATCATGGCCTTGGATGTGTGTTTGGGGAATATGGATGATTTTTCTTCACTTTTTTCGTTGATGACAAAAAATATGGCCATGATGTAAAATTATTTGGGGGGGTGTTTTCAAGTATCACTTCTATGACATTTAGAGTGAATAAACATTTTCAGCCTTCATTTTAAGTACATTTAACCCTTTTAAGTGCATTTTTGTTCATCTCTGAGTTCCTGAGGATCTGAAACTGCTTAGAGTTGGCCGTTGAGCCATTGCAGCGTGGCTAGGTTTATACTGCCTTGAACCTTATTACCTAATTTAGCGGTGATGAGTGCAACTTGGCTGCAGTATAAAACAAACTCGGGTACAGACTGCGTAAACTGCAAAGCTTGCTTTCAGTCAGCAGCGAAATGCTAACAGATGTTGTGCTTAGCAACATTAGTGCATGATTGCAGCAGGGAACGTTTTGCTGAGAAAGCAGGAGGTAAATGTTTAATACTTTAACTATTACCTTTGATTTGGTACTGCTAAAGTGGTTCAGGTAAGGGTAATATATAAGGCACTGTCCGATTCTGTTGCCATTGAGTAAATTATTTAGTTATTTTTGCCATTTTCCAGCTTGTTTATATGTTTTCAGTGTACTAACTATTGTGAAAACAAGAAAATGCGTCAGAGGTGAGTCAACTCCCTTCCACCCCTGACGCATTTTCTTGTCAGTGGTCAGTTCAGTAGTCGGCAGGGTTTCTTCTGAAAAGGGTGCTGTTGTACAGTTTGCACTTGGTATCAAAATAAATAGAGCTGGTTCTTATTTCTTTGTATGTTTATTCTGCCTGGCCATAATAGTTTGAGTATGAGGCTGATCCCAAGCACAATGCCCAACACACAGATCCCCTTCCCAGCTCAGATATAAGCCTATTTCTTGGTGTGCCCACTGATTTAGTTATTTAACCTCAAGGCTGGTGCTTTATCCAGGTGTCCAGTGCATTAAGAAGTGTGACAACCCACCATTCATAAGCTTTTTAAGATTCTGATTTGAGAGATAGTGTTTAATTGCTGAGAGTCCCTGTGTGGAAAATTGAGTCTGTATTTCTCGATACTGTTTTCCACTTTGTCGTTCCTGGCCTAAGGACAGAGTCACTGGATTTTCTAATACTGACAAAATGTCAAAAGCCTCTCAGCACTAGACCTCTACCCAGTGCTCTTTCTGTCCTGTGTTAATATAATGTAATATATGCTTAGATTGCTGGCCACTGCTTTCCTCCTCAACCTCTCACCCTCCCTCTTTCTTCCTCTGCCATAATTTATATTCCAGATAAGTGGTCCCCAGCCTTGCAGATCCGCACAGTGCTGCTATCAATCCAGGCATTACTAAGTGCTCCCAACCCTGATGATCCTCTAGCAAACGATGTTGCAGAGCAGTGGAAGACCAACGAAGCTCAAGCCATAGAAACAGGTGGGTTATGAAGCCACACTCAACTTGATTTATGTTCAACTATACCACAACAGCTGAACACTACTTTGTAGTTTTTTATAACATCACAGCTGGTGTGCAATAGAGCCAAAATGGAGAGTGTTCTCATTGGGGATGTACAGAGTATCAGTATCAGGGTTGATACTAACACTGGATCAATAACAGATCAGATTTGACATTTTCAGAACCTCTAATGTATGTACTGTATGTATATAAGTATGTAACCTCTGACCTTGGATCAGTATGAAGCATTGGCCAACACTCAGGGCACCAGTAGACTGTATAATCTTATCAAAATACACGAAACGGCCAAAAATATCTGGACCCCACCCGTATGTGCCCATTCCGAAACCGTAGGCGTTAACATGAAGTTGGTCACCTCCTTTACTGTTATAATAACCTCCACTATTGGCCCATTCAGCCACAAGAACATTAGTGAGGTCTGGTACACAGTTGATTTTCCAGTTCATCCCAAAGGTGTTCATTGGAGTTGAAGTCAGGGCTCTGTGCAGGCCCACCTTGGCAAACCACGTCTTCATGGAGCTCACTTTGTGCACAGGGGCTTTTCATGCTGGAAAATGTTTGGGCTGTTTGTTTCTAAGGAATGGAAATCACATACCTACAGCATATAGTATTCTATACAATTGTGTGCGTGCTTCCAACCTTGTGGCAACAGTTTGGGAAAGAACCACATATGGGTGTGATGGTCAGGTGTCCACATACTTTTGGCCATATAGTGTGTATCAAAAAAAGGAAACGTGAAATTGGTGCTAATGTTATCAGCGTGCAGGAATTTATGCAATTTCTGACCTAACTATAAATTGTTTCATAAAAATAAGAGGAGGTTTGATACATAGTCAGTTTGGAGGCTTCTTTTTTTAATTTTATTTACTTGGCTGTTTATGGTTGGTGAGTTAGAGCTGACATTACTAATGTGTGAACTCATGTGACCGTGGCGTTAATGTAAAACAGTATGCAGTAGGCCCGTGTGGTTTATAAGCTTACCCTTAAGCCTTGTGTAGAAGAGTTTACACTAGCAACACATGAAACTGTAGGATGACGTGATGGGACATTTCCTGTTGGTGCAACACATGCTCTGACTAGAATCAAACAAGGTTCTGGGTATTCAGATACCATTTATTGATTCATTGCTGACAACCACAAGAAGCTCTGGAAGCTTATGTTATGTGTAACAGCAGAGGCAAGATTTACAAGGTCTTTATCATATTCACTTGCATGACAGAATGTCAGTGGAATAGGATTGAAAAATGTCAAATTTGATCTTATAGCGGTCTGACATTTCTGCCTAGTATAGACCTTGACACTGATACTTGGTAATGAATGTGGAAATCCCTACTAAAATGATCCAAATGCTGGTTATTCAGGTTTCTGTAGCCATTTTTGTTCTGTAACTGGGCATTATTTCACCCAGTCTGAATGTATATATGTCTGTGTGTGTGTGTGTGTGTGTGTGTGTGTGTGTGTGTATATATATATATATATATATATATATATATATATATATATATATATATATATATATATATATATATATATATATATATTCGTTTAATCCCAGTTTGAGATTATTTGCACTCCAGATATGTTGAAAAAATCGGGAGTGCAATTAATCCCAGATTAGGGTCATGTTTTTAACACTACATGTTGCTCCAGAGAGAATAGTCATGTTACATTCTTGTTCTACATCCAGTCAGTGTCTCAGTGCAAGCTGAGTTAATGCTTTTTGTTTGTTTCAGCCCGGACATGGACCAGGCTTTACGCTGGGAACAATATTGAAGTCTAGAAAAATAGGCGGGGGGACAAGAGGAAAAGCGGAAAAAAAAAGTGGAAGTCAAGTGTGAACACAACTCCTCCTATTCTGCCAAGACCTATTCATTTGCATTTAAAGGACACCGGGATTAATGTAATAATTAAAAACAACTGTCAAGAATATATTAAAGAAAAGAGAAAAATAAAGAATGACAACTGCATTTAATTTGTGATGTAACGGCACATTAGGGAAAAAAAAGAGAAAACCATCTTTGACCTGATTCACTACTGTTTAAATGCATGGGCAGAGGATTTAGATCTATTCACATGGCTTTCTTTTTCCATTGATCTGGGAGGCTCTAGGGTGGAAAAAGTGGCTGTCATTCATTCATCCTGGCATGGAGGGTGGGGGGTGGTGGGTAACTTTTTACATTATTATTTTTTTTTTCCTTTTAACCTCTGTTTTGTTTTGTTGTTTCCTCTCATGATGCTGTTTGTTTCTGAGAAGCAGCTGATTAAACAACACCCTTTTCTGGCAAATTACAAACGTGCTCCCCTTTTAGAAGGTCTAGAAGGAAAAATGTAAAAGAAAAAAAAACAGCTTCGCTTTAAAATTAAATATTCACGTGAAGTGAAAAATTATGACTTTTTGGAAGTGGAAATGAGTAGAGTAAATTTAACATGGAATAGCCTTCCACCCTCATGTTAACTATTTGTGACCGCTGATCGTGTAGACTAACATAGGCTTTTATTCGCTATCTCTTCTTTTTTTTTTTTGACTGCAGGCGAAATACGAGATTGTACCATAAGTTTTAGTATAACAGTTCTTACTGTATTCGGTGTTAGTATTTTTTATTTCATTTTCCCATGCCATCACTGTACTAATTGCACACTCTGAATTCCATCACTGACGTGCTCCTTCTCCTGTGTCTGGCACAGTCTAGTGCATTGAGCTTCGTTTGCTGTTTTCTTCCCTTTAGCCTTTATTTTGCAAACTTAGGCTGCGTTGGAACTGGTGATGTGTGAATGGTAAGGTGTTTTTGAGGTGAGGTGTAAAGGAGCCCGCCGTGATCAATGAACGCTTGATCTCCATTTCCAAGATCA